>NC_047122.1:37617092-37849592 GCF_902500255.1 Thalassophryne amazonica
AAAATTTTAACGGCTGATGAGAGATTATGGACTGTTGCTGTCGCTTTAAGGACTGCCCACGGAGCAGGACGTCACGACGCGCCCTGAGCCGCCGCTGTCTGCCTGTTTCGAGCTGAAAGCTTCCAAATTTAAGCCTCTGTTGACCCAGGACGTCGTGAGAGAACAGAGACCTTTCAGAAGAGGTCGGGATCAGCAGTTTATCCGGACATTCCACTGTTAAAGGAGATTTTATTAATGAAAGACGTGTGGACGGGTCCGCTCGTCAGGATGCAGCCGGCGCGGTGCGGCTGCACAGGAAAAACACCTCCGTGTTGATAACCATTTGTAAAAACCAGGCGGCTTTTGATGGCTTTCAGTTGAGTGAGTATCTGAGAAATTGTTTAACAGCTGGACATGTTCCAACTTGTCCTTAAGGCTTCTAACGGAGGTGTTTTCCTGTGCCGCTGCACAGCGCCGGCTGCGTCCCGACGCACGGACCCGTCCGCACTTTCTTTCATTACAAAATCTCCTTTAACAGTGGAATGTCTGGATAAACTGCTGATCCCGACCTCTTCTGAAAGTTCTCTGTTCTGTCACGACGTCCTGGGTCAACAGAGGCTTAAATTTGGAAGCTTTCAGCTCGAAACAGGCAAACAGCGGCGGCTCAGGGCACGCCGTGACATCCCGCTCCGTGGGCAGTCCTTAAAGCGACAGCAACAGTCTATAATCTCTCATCAGCCGTTAAAATTTTCACAGACAACCAGCTGAATTTCTCGAATGGTTAGGGTTAGGGTTAGTGTTAGGGTTAGGGTTAGGGTTAGGGTCCACTTCGATGTGCCTCACAGTTTTTGAAAACATTTTGATCAAGCAAAGCGCCAGTCTCTCAGGAAGTTGTCAGACAAAGAGATTCCTGTTGGGAAAGTGTCGTGACACGGACCCACAACAGGGGTCGTAAATGAATGGACAATGGATAAGCCAAAAGTAACAATTTACTGTTGTGAAGTGCACAACGAGATACAAACAATTACAGTTTTTGGAGTCAAACAATGTACAACGGTGACGTGTGGGCAGGCTTGAGGATAGAAGACGTCTGTCCAGAGAAGAGCCGGTCCCACACGATTTCCACTGCAACGGATCTGGAACACACCGGAGCCACCAAGTCCTGAGTCCCCAGGTGGCCACCATCTCCAGCTGTCAGATCTGGTACTGCTGGCAGGAAGCAGAAACAGTTAATGGTAGGTGTGTGTGCACACACCCAGTAAACAGTCAGCAAACAGTTCCGTCCGGAGGGCAAACACCTCCACCTCCAAATAACCATGTGCAGGTCCTGACAACTATTATCGTGTAGGAGAGAGATACGTCATCTCCTGTTGGATGTACAATCCCAGCCTCAGCTGTGGAAAGGTCCAAGGAACGCCTGCAAGACAATCAAAGATCACTGTGCGATCGGCACCAAAACTGCTGAGAGGTTTACCTGCTAGGTAGGACTGATTTCTTGGCAGCGAGGTGGAGTTGCTGCCCAGATTTTATAGTGATGGTGATGATGATGAGGGACAGCTGTCAGATGGTGAGAGGGACAGCTGTCATCTCCAGCTGCTCCCGTGAGGCTGGTTGGCGCCCTCTCTGTGCCTGAAGCCCGCCATTCAGGCAGGACGCCCTCTGGTGGTGGGCCAGCAGTACCTCCTCTTCTGGCGGCCACACAACAGGACCCCCCCCCTCAACGTTGTCACCCCGACCAGGTTTGTCGGGGTGACAACGGTAGAAATCTGCCAGGAGGGTCGGGTCCAGGATGACGCTCCTCTTCACCCAGGAGCGCTCTTCAGCTCCATATCCCTCCCAGTCCACTAGATACTGAAAATGCCGGCCCTTTCGACGGACGTCCAGGAGCCTGCGCACGGTCCAGGCAGGCTCCCCATCGATAATCCGGGCAGGAGGCGGCGCCGGTCAGGGGGTGCAGAGTGGAGAGGAGTGGCAGGGCTTGATATGGGACACATGGAAGACGGGGTGAATCCGCAGTGAAGCTGGTAGCTTCAGCTTCACTGCGGCCGGACTGAGGACTTTGAGTATGGGGAAAGGTCTGATGAATCTGTCCTTTAACTTTTGGGATTCCACTTGCAGGGGAATGTCCTTGGTGGATAACCAAACCTCCTGCCCGGGCTGGTATGCAGGGGCCGGGGAACGCCGGCGGTCTGTTCGTCTGGGGATGGTACCTGGATGAGAGGCTCACGGTGGCCCCCAGTTCCCTACAGAAACTTCCCCAAACTTGCAAGGAGAACTAGGGACCACAGTCGGAAATGATGTCAGATGGAATCCCATGCAGATGTACGACATGGTGGACCAGGAGATCTGCAGTCTCCTGGGCCGTCGGGAGCTTCGGGAGGGCCACAAAGTGGGCCGCCTTGGAGAACCGGTCCACTATCATGAGGATGGTGGTCATGCCCTGGGACGGCAGGAGGCCCGTGATGAAGTCCAGGCCGATGTGGGACCAGGGGCGGTGAGGCACAGGTAGCAGTTGAAGGAGTCCCTGTGCCCGTTGGTGATCAGCTTTTCCCCTGGCGCAGGTGGTGCAGGCCTGGACATACTCCCGGACGTCGGCTTCCATGGACGTCCACCAGAAGTGCTGCCGAACCACTGCCATGGTTCTTTGCACCCCTGGATGACAGGAGAGCTTAGAACTGTGACAGAAGTCCAGGACTGCAGCTCTGGCTTCTGGTGGGACGTAAAGTCTGTTCTTGGGGCCGGTCCCCGGGTCCAGGTTCCGTGCCAGGGCCTCCGGACGGTCTTCTCCACGTCCCAAGTGAGGGTGGCCACAATAGTGGACTCGGGGATGATGGGATCCGGAGGATCTGACAGCTCGGTTTTGACCTCCTCTTCGTGGACCCGGGACAGGGCGTCAGATCGTTGGTTCTTAGTCCCGGGGCGGTAGGTGATCTGGAAGTCAAAATGCCCGAAGAACAGTGACCAGCGGGCTTGCCTGGGGTTCAGACGCTTGGAGGTCCGGATGTATTCCAGGTTCCGATGGTCCATGAAAACCGTGAAAGACACTGCAGCTCCCTCCAACAGGTGTCTCCACTCCTCAAGAGCCTCTTTCACACCGCTAGGAGTTCCCGATTGCCGACGTCATAGTTTCTCTCTGCCGGGGTCAACCTGCGGGAAAAATAGGCACAAGGGTGGAGGTCCTTATTGGACTACCTGTTCTGGGACAGCACGGCTCCTATCCCTGAGTCAGAGGCATCCACTTCAATGATAAACTGGTTGATTTGGGATCGGGCCTGCACCAGAACTGGTTGCAGTCGAGAACCGGCGTTTCAACCTCCCTAAACACAGCGTCACACCGATCGACCAGGTGAAGGGGACTTTAGTGGAGGTAAGGGCCTTCAGGGGGCTGACTACCTGACTGTAGCCCTTGATGAACCTCCGGTAGAAATTTGCGAAGCCGAGGAGCTGTTGTAGTTTCCTATGGCTTGTTGGTTGGGGCCAATCTCTCACCGCCGCAACCTTGGCCAGATCAGGGGCGACGGAGTTGGAGGAGATTATGAACCCCAGGAAGGACAAAGAAGTGCGGTGGAACTCACACTTCTCGCCCTTCACAAACAGCCAGTTCTCCAACAACCTCTGTAGGACCTGACGTACATGCTGCACATGGGTCTCAGGATCCGGGGAGAAGATGAGGATGTCGTCCAGGTATACAAAGACGAACCGGTGCAGGAAGTCTCGCAAGACGTCATTAACCAACGCTTGGAACGTCGCGGGCGCATTGGTGAGGCCGAACGGCATGACCAGTTACTCAAAATGACCTAACGGGTGTTGAATGCCGTCTTCCATTCGTCTCCCTTCCGGATCCGAACCAGGTGGTACACGTTCCTAAGATCTAGTTTCGTGAATATTTGGGCTCCATGCAGGGGCATGAACACCGAATCCAACAGCGGTAACAGGTATCGGTTGCGAACCGTAATTTCATTCAGCCCTCTGTAATCGATGCATGGATGGAGTCCGCCGTCTTTCTTGCCCACAAAAAAGAAACCTGCACCCATCGGGGAGGTGGAGTTCCGGATCAATCCGGCAGCTAAAGAGTCCCGGATGTAGGTCTCCATTGATTCGCGCTCAGGACGTGAGAGACTGTACAGCCTGCTGGACGGGTACTCAACGCCCGGGATCAAATCAATGGCACAATCATACGGCCGGTGCAGGGGAAGAGTGAGTGCCAGATCTTTGCTGAAGATGTCAGCAAGATCGTGGTACTCCTCAGGCACCGACGTCAGATTGGGGGGAACTTTGACCTCCTCATTAGCTGTCACACCAGGTGGAACCGAGGATCCTAAACATTCCCGGTGGCAGGTTTCGCTCCACTGCGTCACAACCCCAGACGGCCAATCTATCCGGGGATTGTGCTTCACCATCCATGGAAACCCCAAAATCACTCGGGAGGTAGAAGGTGTTACGAAAAACATGATCTCCTTCCTATGATTCCCAGACACAACCAATGTCACGAGCCGTGTCTGGTGTGTGATTAATGGGAGAAGGGTGCCATCTAGTGCCCTTACCTTCAATGGAGAGGGGAGAGCCACTAGAGGGAGCCCAACCTCCGTTGCCCATCTGCTATCCAGCATATTCCCCTCCGACCCCGTGTCTACCAGTGCTGGGGCGTGAAGGGTTAGATCCCCACTCAGGATAGTTACTGGGATGCGTGCAGATTTATCGGATTTTTCATCGTGAATGTTATGGCCCACCCTTAGCCCAGTCTCTAAGGGCGGGCGTTGTAGTTTAACCGTTTGGGGCAGTTTTTCTGTATATGCTCACATGAGCCACAGTAAAAACATTCCCCGTGGGCCAGCCTCCGTTGTCTGTCACTGGATTTAACTTTGGCCCTGCTCGTGTCCATAGCTTCGTCAGCAGGGGGAGCTGTTGCCACACGGAGCTCTCCGGCTGTGGAGTGTGGGGACGGCGGCACCCTTTTGGACCCGGAAGGGAGAGGGATGGCTCGCGCCCAGCCATGTCCTTCGCCTCGCTCCCGACGATGTTCTTCCAACCGGTTGTCTAACCGTATGACCAGATCGACAAGCCCGTCAAAATCCTGCGGCTCATCCTTAGCCAGCAAGTGCTCCTTCAGGACTGGAGACAGTCCGTTTATGAAGGCAGCGCAGAGTGCAACGTTATTCCAGCCTGACCTCGCAGCCGCGATGCGGAAGTCGACTGCATAAGCAGCTGCACTCCGACGCCCCTGTCTCATTGACAGCAGCACGCTTGAAGCAGTCTCGCCTCTATTGGGATGATCAAACACCTGTTTAAACTCCCTTACAAACCCAGTGTATGTGGTTAAAAGCCGTGAATTTTGCTCCCACAGCGCCGTAGCCCAGGCGCGTGCCTCTCCTCGAAGCAGATTAATGACATAAGCTACCCGGCTAGCATCGGACACGTACATCACGGGACGCTGTGCAAAGACGAGCGAACACTGCATTAAGAAGTCCGAGCACGTCTCAACACAGCCTCCGTACGGTTCTGGGGGGCTTATGTATGCTTCAGGGGACGGGGGGGGGTTCGTTGAACCACCACTGGAATGTCTGTATCCAATGCTCGGTCAGCAGGAGGAGGAGCTGCAGCAGCGCCCTGCTGGCATGCTTCCACCTGGGCAGTGAGAGCCTCCATCCTCCGATTGAGAATCACAATCTGCTCGGTCACCAAGTCCAACTGAGCAGTGAAGGCGGTTAAGATTTGCTGTAGCTCACCTAACACGCCTCCTGCCGACGCCTGTGCACCCTGCGTTCCCAATGGTGGTTCATCCGATGGTTGACACTCCTCGGGATCCATGACGCTGGCCGAGAAATCCTGTTGGGAAAGTGTCGTGACATGGACCCACAACAGGGGGCATAAATGAATGTACAATGGATAAGCCAAAAGTAAGAATTTACTGTTGTGAAGTGCACAACGAGATACAAACAATTACAGTTTTTGGAGTCAAACAATGTACAACGGTGACGTGTGGGCAGGCTCGAGGATAGAAGACGTCTGTCCAGAGAAGAGCCGGGTCCCACACGATTTCCACTGCCAACGGATCTGGAACACACCGGAGCCACCAAGTCCTGAGTCCCCAGGTGGCCACCGTCTCCAGCTGTCAGATCTGGTACTGCTGGCAGGAAGCAGAAACAGTTAATGGTAGGTGTGTGTGCATACACCCAGTAAACAGTCAGCAAACAGTTCCGTCTGGAGGGCAAACACCTCCACCTCCAAATAACCACATGCAGGTCCTGACACTACTTATCCGTGAGGAAAGAGATACGTCATCTCCTGTTGGATGTACAATCCCAGCCTCCAGCTGTGGAAAGGTCCAGGAATGCCTGCAAGACAATCAAAGATCACTGTGCGATTGGCACCAAAACTGCTGAGAGGTTTACCTGCTAGGTAGACTGATTTCTCGGCAGCGAGATGGAGTTGCTGTCCAGCTTTTATAGTGATGGTGATGATGATGAGGGACAACTGTCAGATGGTGATGAGGGACAGCTGTCATCTCCAGCTGCTCCCGTGAGGCGGCGGTGCCCTCTCGTGCCTGAAGCCCGCCATTCAGGCAGGACGCCCTCTGGTGGTGGGCCAGCAGTACCTCCTCTTCTGGCGGCCACACAACAATTCCGACAGGAGGGGTAGACCACTCCTCACTCAAAGCCAGCCACAGGCGAATGACGTAACCGACAGGCGTGAAAAAACTCTCGCATGCCCACGAGGGTTCAAGCTTGTCTGATGTAATCGCACGTGATTCAAATCCATAATAAAAAGGTCCGATACTTTTCTAACAGACCTTGTAGTGCCAAGATCTTTCAGTATATCAAAATGTAAAAGATATGTTTTACACTGAGTTGATGTGTCAGTTAAGTCATCCTGGTGGTTTAATGGTCTACAATGCATCCCATGCAACATCTCTGGTCTGATTCCAGGGGATCCATGTAAGTACTGTAATTATGAACTCATGCAGTTCATCTGGATCTTTCTGTAACATAGCCAGATGGTGCGGATACAGGTCCACATGCACACTTTTTATCTTGACCAGTCCAAGGCACACATGTGCAATAATCATGCTGTTTAATCAGCAACATGACATGTATGGCAAAGGTGCAATGCTCAATAACAAATTAGTGAGCAAGTTTTCAGAGAACTAAGCATTTAATGTGCATTGAACAAATCTTAGAGCTTTAACTTCAACACATAAAAAATGGACATTCCATCCTGTCAAAATGTAATTGTTATGACTTTTAAACATACAGTAGTGTTCAGAATAATAGTAGTGCTATGTGACTAAAAAGATTAATCCAGCTTTTGAGTATATTTCTTATTGTTACATGGGAAACAAGGTACCAGTAGATTCAGTAGATTCTCACAAATCCAACAAGACCATGCATTCATGATATGCACACTCTTAAGGCTATGAAATTGGGCTATTAGTAAAAAAAAAGTAGAAAAGGGGGTGTTCACAATAATAGTAGTGTGGCATTCAGTCAGTGAGTTTGTCAATGTTGTAGAACAAACAGGTGTGAATCAGGTGTCCCCTATTTAAGGATGAAGCCAGCACCTGTTGAACATGCTGTTCTCTTTGAAAGCCTGAGGAAAATGGGACATTCAAGACATTGTTCAGAAGAACAGCATAGTTTGATTAAAATGTTGATTGGAGAGGAGAAAACTTATACGCAGGTGCAAAAAATTATAGGCTGTTCATCTACAATGATCTCCAATGCTTTAAATGGACAAAAAAAACAGAGACACGTGGAAGAAAATGGAAAACAACCATCAATATGGATAGAAGAATAACCAGAATGGCAAAGGCTCACCCATTGATCAGCTCCAGGATGATCAAAGACAGTCTGGAGTTACCTGTAAGTGCTGTGACAGTTAGAAGACGCATGTGTGAAGCTAATTTATTTGCAAGAATCCCCCGCAAATTCCCTCTGTTAAATAAAAGACATGTGCAGAAGAGTTTACAATTTGTCAAAGAACACATCAACTGGCCTAAAGAGAAATGGAGGAATATTTTGTGGACTGATGAGAGTAAAACTGTTCTTTTTGGGCCGCAGACAGTTTGTTAGACGACCCCCAAACTCTGAATCCAAGCCACAGTTCACAGTGAAGACAGTGAAGCATGGTGGTGCAAGCATCATGATATGGGCATGTTTCTCCTACTATGGTGTTGGGCCTATATATCTCATACCAGGTATCATGGATCAGTTTGGATATGTCAGAATACTTGAAGAGGTCATGTTGCCTTATGCTGAAGAGGACATGCCCTTGAAATGGGAGTTTCAACAAGACAATGACCCCAAGCACACTAGTAAACCAGCAAAATCTTGGTTCCAAACCAACAAAATTAATGCCTCACAGATGTGAAGAAATCATGAAAAACTGTGGTTATACAACTACGAGGGCTGTCAATAAAGTAACAGTCCTTTTTATTTTTTTCAAGAACTATATGGATTTCATTCATATGTTTTTACGTCAGACATGCTTGAACCCTGGTGCGCATGCGTGAGTTTTTCCACGCCTGTCGGTGACGTCATTCGCCTGTGAGCACTCCTTGTGGGAGGAGTCATCCAGCCCCTCGTCGGAATTCCTTTGTCTGAGAAGTTGCTGAGAGACTGGCGCTTTGTTTGATCAAAATTTTTTCTAAACCTGTGAGACACATCGAAGTGGACACGGTTCGAAAAATTAAGCTGGTTTTCAGTGAAAATTTTAACGGCTGATGAGAGATTTTGAGGTGATTCTGTCGCTTTAAGGACTTCCCACGGTGCGAGACATCGCTCAGCGCTCTCAGCCGCCGTCGTCAGCCTGTTCAAGCTGAAAACCTCCACATTTCAGGTTCTATTGATCCAGGACGTCGTGAGAGAACAGAGAAGTTTCAGAAGAAGTCGGTTTCAGCATTTTATCCAGATATTCCACTGTTAAAGGAGATTTTTTTAATGAAAGACGTGCGGACGGGTCTGCGCGTCAGGACGCAGCCGCCGCGACGCTCCGCCACAGGAAAACACCTCTGTTGGAAGCCTTAAGGACAAGTTGGAACATGTCCTGCCTGTTAAACAATTTCTCATATACTCACTCCACTGAAAGCCATCAAAAGCCGCCTGGATTTTACAAATGGTTATCAACACGGAGGTGTTTTTCCTGTGCCGCCGCACCGCGTCGGCTGCGTCCCGCCGTGCGGATCTGTCCGCACGTCTTTCATTAAAAAAATCTCCTTTAACAGTGGAATATCCGGATAAAATGCTGAAACCGACTTCTTCTGAAACTTCTCTGTTCTCTCACGACGTCCTGGATCAATAGAGCTTGAAATGTGGAGGTTTTCAGCTTGAACAGGCTGACGACGGCGGCTGAGAGCGCTGCGAGACGTCTCGCACCGTGGGAAGTCCTTAAAGCGACAGAATCACCTCAAAATCTCTCATCAGCCGTTAAAATTTTCACTGAAAACCAGCTTAATTTTTCGAACCGTGTCCACTTCGATGTGTCTCACAGGTTTAGAAAAAATTTTGATCAAACAACGCGCCAGTCTCTCAGCAACTTCTCAGACAAAGGAATTCCGACGAGGGGCTGGACGACTCCTCCCACAAGGAGTGCTCACAGGCGAATGACGTCACCGACAGGCGTGGAAAAACTCACGCATGCGCACGAGGGTTCAAGCATGTCTGACGTAAAAACATATGAATGAAATCCATATAGTTTTTGAAAAAAATAAAAAGGACCGTTACTTTATTGACAGCCCTCGTAAATACTAGTTTAGTGATTCACAGGATTGCTAAAAAAACAGTTTGAACATAATAGTTTTGAGTTTGTAGCATCAAAAGCAGATGCTACTATTATTGTGAACACCCCCTTTTCTACTTTTTTTACTAATAGCCCAATTTCATAGCCTTAAGAGTGTGCATATCATGAATGCTTTGTCTTGTTGGATTTGTGAGAATCTACTGAATCTAGTGCAGGGGTGGCCAAGTTCGGTCCTCGAGAGCCACCTTCCTGACACTCTTAGTTGTCTCCCTGCTCCAACACACCTGAATCCAATGAAAGGCTCATTAAAAGTCTGCTAACGAGTCTTTCATTGGATTCAGGTGTGTTGGAGCAGGAAGACAACTAAGAGTGTCAGGAAGGTGGCTCTCGAGGACTGAACTTGGCCACCCCTGATCTACTGGTACCTTGTTTCCCATGTAACAATAAGACATATACTCAAAACCTGGATTAATCTTTTTAGTCACATAGCACTACTGTTATTCTGAACACTACTGTATGTGTAAATAAACGGCAGTGGACACTTTAATTGTGCCTTTAAAACCATATTTGCACACTTTCTGCAATTTCTGTTGCCCAAGTACTAAATTATTATGCAGCCTGCCCCATCAAGAAAAAAAAAATGCAGCCGTGACTGAGTCTGAAGTAGAGAGAGAAAAAAACAGTAGCTTGCTTTTAATACAACAAAAACTAATAGTATTTTATTTGCTTTCAGCATATAAGTTAATCAATAAAGTGGAATCAAATGTAACATGCGTGCGTAATGAACATTTAGTGAAATCAGGGAACTGTTGTGTTGTGTTACTCACAGCACTGCATAATGAGCCGCGCTGACATAATATTGTTGCTTATTTCCTCTGAATGATTTAAGCCTCATAAATCGACTTTTTCACATCATCACATCCTTTTGCAGGTTCTTCGGACAAGAGGCCTGGAAGTACTGCCTGAAGTAAAATCTACTACAGAGCAGTGCAGTGTATTGTGTAACCCTTTTAGGTCAAACAATGGAGTGATGGAATGAAAGGTCAGCAGAGCATGTGATTGAACAAGTGGCCACCAGTCTTCCTGGATGCTGGAAGTTTTGATAAATGGTCAGACAGGTCCATATAGGGGGATACACACACAGGTCCACGTTTGAGTGTGGGGAGGATGCTAAGGGCCAATATCCTTTATGGAGAACAGTACCAGGAAACAGAGACAGGAAAAAGGAAGCAGGAGCAGGAAGCTGCACCCATTGTGCTAGTGTGGCTCAGTCGCTGTGGCAGACCCACGGGATACGGGGAGTACACAGGGAGCGAGTTCAAGTTCTCACCACACTGGAAATGTAAATACCTTTATGAGAAACATGGACGTAAAAGGTACGGCGCTGTGGTGCGGATGAAATTCTCACCCGTAATCATCTGCTGGGCGTCATAAGGCTCCATGTAGCCATCATTCTCCCCGACCCTCTCTGCCTCCCTTTGCTCTCTGGTCTTCTGAGCATCAAACGGATCTGCATAATCTTCCAGGATGATCAGCTGGATTCAGGATGCAAGGAAATCAGTGTTTCAGTTCGGATACAGTTAAGCATAAATAAGTGAAAAGTTATCTGTGAACACCACACCGCTGACGTCGGACTGACTGAGTGTTATCAGTGCCATTTGATGATTATTTTAGAAACAAGCACATATTCTGCACGAACCAACAGCACCCTGCACAAACATTGATAAGCTTACCACTGACAAGTGATGCTTTTTGTGAAGAAGGCTTTTATAAACTCCTTTGACCTCTTGACCTCAAAAAACAATAGATTTCTTGGGGTCACCATACCTAATGCACATACCAGGTGTGATGACAATCAGCCAACTAGGAAAGAAGTTATTGCACTCACAGGCTTTTTACAAAGTACGCTCCAGTAAAAAGTACACTTTACCTTTGAGCACAAAATCAGTAGGCTACTTGGGGTCACTGTGTGTAATGCATAAACCAAGTTTGATGATATTCAGGCAAGTATAACCAAAGTTATCTCACAAGTGGAAAAGTACAGTGTAGCATGACTGAGTGAGTGACTGACTGGCTGACTGACTGACGGTTCATAAAAAGGAGCCGTTTCTGTGTAATCGCTTCATCTGCTTGTGTTCCCTCGTCAAAGCAATTCTGGCTCTTTGACTTCATTAAATGAAGTTAAAGAGGTTTGACAGGCTGAACAACAGTGTTGAAACAGATACAAACACACCCAGTACTTTGAGTAAGTGGTTTATTTTGCTTTATTTAAAAACTTTACTATTAAAATTGGATGGGTCATAAACATGGCAGGAAACACCCTGGACAGGACGCCGGTCTATCACAGGATCAAACCTACAGCATGTAGGACTTATGGGTGTTTATTAGCAGAAATGGAATATAGGAGTGATAAACATCTGTTCATTAGTGTTTACTTAAATGCACTGTAGATTTGATGTGATTTCGCTGTATCGGGCCGTCGTGGTGAAGAGAGAGCTGAGTAGGGGGGCAAAGCTCTCGATTTACCGATCGATCTACGTTCTGATCCTCACCTATGGTCATGAGATTTGGCTCATAACCGATAGAACGAGATCGCGAGTACAAGCGGCCGAGATGAGTTTTCTCCGCAGGGTGGCTGGGCGCTCCCTTAGAGATAGGGTGAGGAGCTCGGAGTCGAGCCGCTGGTCCTCCACATCGAAAGGAGTCAGTTGAGGTGGCTCGGGCATCTTTTCCAGATGCCCCCTGGACGCCTCGATGGAGAGGTGTTCCGGGCACGTCCCATTGGGAGGAGGCCCCGGGGAAGACCCAGGACACGCTGGAGGGACTACATCTCTCGGCTGGCTTGGGAACGCCTTGGGGTTCCCCTGGAGTAGCTGGGGGAGGTGTGCTTGGGGAGGTGTTCTTGAGCTGCTGCCCCTGCGACCCGACTCCGGATAAGCGGAAGAAAATGGATGGATGGATGGATTTGATGTGATTTCATGAGTTTATAATAAGCCTTTCATATCTGCATAGGTGTGGGGGCCGGGCTGTTGCACTGCCTTTTAGATACAGTAGCCCAGAAGGGACACACTTCCTCCACCTCAAGTGAAATTAAGGTAACAGTCTAGGGGTAAAATATAAAAGCTGCAGTAACATCTAGTAGGCTACGATGGCCCACAGACCCAAATGGGTAAGAGGATACAAAGTAACAGATTTTGAGAGGAAAACAGTAAATACTGCAAACATGAAAGGAATGAGTGAATGAATGTGTAATAATCCGCAGCACTGTTGGTTATTGTTATGGTTGGGGTTACCGATTCCTTATACTGCTACTTTTTGTCTATGTTTTTCTTGTTAGTTTATTTATTCTGTGTTACTTGCTTTTCCGTGATCACCCACAGAAGTCCAAATTTACCCTGGAGCTCAAGGACCCACCCCAAGAGTATAATGCCCATGGTCACCACAAGGATGCACCCCAGTCCACCACAGCATCCACAAACCCAAGAGACCCAAGATGCCGGCCGAGAAGACCTGATACAACAGAAGTGACCCCATCACCTCAACCACGTGGGTGGGCTCACACACCAAAGGGGCACCATGCTAGGAGAAAGACACTCCATCCACACGTAGCACCTGAGCAGGGAACACCAAGTCATGGATGACAAGACGGACATGGAAGCACATGACTTTGAGGGGAACTGTCCCAATCCTGGATTGAGCAATGCCTCACCTCTAGTCCTCCAATAATGTCAACCGGAGCCATTTCGATTAGCCTAACACACAGCCTGAAGACAACAATAAACAAGTACAACTGGAATCCACCAAGCCACACCCATGAACAATACCCTCAACAGAATACTGCCACCCACAGCACCTTACTGAAGCCATCCAGAGCCAACCCATCTCACATGTAAGCTACTCCAAGGCAGTCATCCCAAAAACACCAGAGGCAAGCTCCAAGGGTTGAGGCTCCTTTCCGCAACCCCACCCCAGGGTGTTCCATCTAACACTATTCTTATGAAAACATTTTTGTTTTACCTGAACGTTTATCTTTCAAAGGCTGATCTCATTTGTTAGTTTGATTTAACTAGTAAAAGCAAAAAGAACTTTAAAATCAGACCTATCAAACCTTGTGGCTTTGGCAAATAAGAATCTGTTTGACAGAATATAGATTTGCTCTCTTCCTCTGAAACATTATACACCCGCTTCTTCTATCTTTTATCTTTTTCTCACCGTCGCTCCTCTATGCCTCCCTCACCCTCCTTTTTTCTCAAAGCCAATAGCTGGAGGGTACCTGGGTTAACACCTGAGTATCAGATAACATGACGCTTTTTATAACATGATAGTCGTCACCGGGGGGAGGCCTGAATCTGGTGAAAGACAGGACTGACGTGAAGGGAACACTGAACCAAAGCTCGTCTGATGGTTACTTTGTACTGGAGATAGAGAAGGTGGGTGTTGGGATGAGGGGAGGGGAGGAAGACAGAAATCCAGACTGAGAGGAGTGGAAATAATGAGACAAAAAAACAGGAGGAACTAAAGCTGTAATATCAATTTTCACAGCTTGGCCTGTCTATCAGAAAGAAGGTCTTCCCCCCGTTTTGATTTGTCTGATATGGATGCCATCACTCAAAACATTATGGATGGATTTTAATGACCCCGTGGTGGAGAAATAGCCATTTAATCAATAGTGGCTGATTATATTTTTCTGTGGTTCTGGATCCAGATGTGAAAGGAGGAGCAGTTTTTATTTATTATACACTATATTCATGTTATATGGTGAAACAGCGCCCCCACTGGCCTTTCACAAGGGTCTTCATGAGGGCAGTTTTATACCTGTCTCTTTTTCACATATATATATATATATATATATATATATATATATATATATATATATATATATATATATATACACACAGCTAACATTACAACATAATAATTCCAAATGTAAAAATAAATAAGAAAAAAAACCCTGAGGATTATTCAACCTTGACTGCTTTTTTAGTTTTACTTTGTTTTTGATTTAGTTTCATGTAGTCTGCCATTTAAATAAGCAAAAGACTAAATAAATATTGATCCAGGTATCTGATTAAAATGTATCTATTAAAACAAATTATAAAAGAGGTAACAGCTGACTAATTCTAAAGGAAAATAACTCTTGGCTATTTTGATCACTGATTAATCAATAAAGTTATTAAACAACTACCCAATATTTTCTGGTCTTATAGCTTCGCCAATCTGCTGTTTGTCTGTTTTATATAATTTTATATTAATTGTAAAATAATAACTGAGAGATTACTCGGTGAATTAATGGTCAGCCCTATTGTACATATTTAATACACTTCAAAAGCATTTTATAGTTCATTGTCATTATTATTCTTACTATTGCAACACTTTAGACTGGTCAAATATCTACAGTAAATCTCTATAAGTAGAATAAATTTGACCTGATTATTAAAATGAGAATACTGAAAAACATTTTTAAATCCATAAAGCTCAGAATATTCATGTTTTGTGACCTTTAGGTCTGAGACTCACTGTGTCTGTTTTGCACTGAGATGGTTTTTCTTCTTCAGGCACCACTTGACTGATGGTACTGCTGTTGAAGTTTCCACTTTTGTCCTGTTTGTCCACTCTTATGAGCCGGTTGATGTAAGTATTTGTGGGCGTAGAGGTTTTCGGTGACCGGTGCTGCTCTTCGGACACCGGTTCAGTTTTAGAGTTCTTGCGGCTCTTCCCCGACAGGAGGTTATCCCATACCTTACTGTCCTTTGGAGAACCGTTTCTGCTCAGCTCAACAGCTGAGATTTTATGGTTTCTTCCAGACAGCAGAGATCCAACTCCTCCTCTACCTGGGCTCTCAGCAGAGGAGATTTTGCGAGGTGTCGTTTTGGAACCTGTAGCCTTTGTACCAATGCTGACCACCAGCCCGGCTTTACTGGCCCTTGTTTGTGGCCCTGACTCAGACGATGAGCGCATCCTGTCGGTACCATTCTTCAAATTGATGGGGAATTCCTTAAACCACTTTGCCATTGTAATATAGATGGAAACCAGTAACCTGTGTACCTGCTCCTACACCTTTGTGCGCCATGCACCAGCACCAAAGAATCACTACGCTTTCTAATAAAAGAGTTTGTTTTATTCCAGGATAAAGCTTTGCTTTTGTCATGAATTTTTTTTTTATCTCATGGCTCAGCCTGTGTGTAGTACAAACCACCACACTGCCTAGATGGCAATTAGAAAAAGAACCAAATAACCTTCCTTTATCCCATTTGTGATTTCCTTGCAGATGGTCCTTCTCAGCTCAGGGGAAAAAGTTATTCCATTTGTATGAACAGATGTCTTTGGAGTGCGAAGGTCTGAATGAATGTCAAGTTACTCTTGCTTCTGATTCGTGGTCCCATTCCCAGAATGTTTTGTCTGGTCTTTAAAAACCTTTCACTGCAGCGGCGAGGCTCCTGACTGTGCCTGGAGGGGTGGGGGTGTCTGAAGTTGAATGGACAAGCAAGACCATGTGGGCGGAGACACACCATAGGGACACAATCATGCCAGAACAAAGTAAAAAATACCTCAACGAGTTAATGGTCCTGAGACAGATCCAGCTGACTTCATGATATCAAATCAACTTATTATTCAATACATAACTATATTGTGATTTTTTTTTTATGTTTATGACTATACAAGATTATTTTTTAAAATGCTAGAGTAAAGCATGGTGGATTAGTGGTTAGCACTGTTGCCTCACAGCAAGAAGGTCATGGGATCGAATCCCACTTGTGGCCGTGTTTGCATGGGTTCTCTACAGGTGATCCGCCTTCCTCCCACATCTAAAGACATGCAGGTTAGGTGAATTGGAAATTTTAAAACTTGTCCAAGTCTCCCTTGTGAAAGAGATCTTGATCTCAATGGGACTAACCTGATTAAATAAAAAGTTTAAATGTGAACTTTTAAAATATTGTATTGTATTGTTTTTTTAATCTAAGTATAGTGATACCGGCGGCACGGTGGCTTAGTGGTTAGCACTGTTGCCTCACAGCGAGATGGTCGTGGGTTCAATTCCCGGGGCCTTTCTGTGTGGAGTTTGCATGTTCTCCCCGTTTGCGTGGGTTTCCTCCGGGTGCTCCGGTTTCCTCCCACATCCAAAGACATGCGGGTTAGGTGGATTGGAATCTTTAAAAATTGTCCTTAGGTGTGCGTGTGGGTGTGTCTGTGTTTGTTTGTCAGTTTGTGGCCCTGCGACAGACTGGCGTCCTGTCCTGGGTGTACCACGCCTCGCGCTCTATGACTGCTGGGATAGGCTCCGGCTCCCCACGACCCTTAATTGGACTAAGCGATAGAAGATGGATGGATGGATGGTATTGTGATATCATGAAAAGTCAACTATTGCATAGAAGAAATAACAAGATCTTGCAGAAGAATCATAAAGGATTTATAAATTACAGAAATAGAAACCAGATAACATGAAGTATTACCATTTATACTTCAAAATAACTTTTTAATTAAAGATAAGGTTTAAACAGTGATTTTAATTATGTATGTTATGAATTATGATACATGTATTGTGAAAGACAAGATTTTTTAATATCTATTTGTCATCATTCTACACCAGTTCTTTTCACAATATAAATAAATTATAAATATAAATGACATAACTAATAATATTACAATGGATCAGAATATTTCAGCCTAAAATAGTAAGCTATGCTGCAACTAGCTACCAACCCCATGTGACAGCTTGTTTTTTTTTTTTGTGTTTATTAATTTTGCTTGTAAAACTCAGTCATTTTTACTCAGGTATGCCACAGCAGATCCATAAGTTTTACGACAGAGGTCCTTCCTGATGCAACTCCACATGTGGTCTTGAACTACACACTATAGCCACTTGCACCACCACACAGCCCCTAACTATATTATTCACTCAGCTCCTAAATTAAATTTACAAACAGAAGCCACATGTCAACTATAACTCAAGTAATAGCCAATTTTGTCCACATGACTTGCTGCTTTACTGTAATATTTGTAAAATGACATAGAAGACAATCGCTGCCTAAAAATGGGTACATGCCTTTTGTAGATCCAGGTGCAAAATTAAACTTACTTAGATGCTGCTGTCAGACTGTACAATAACACTGTGAAATAACCACCTGCAATAATATGTCCACAAATCACGTGCAATAACAACTTGTTTACAGATCCCTGCACTAATGTCACCTTATCACATCTAAACCCCACTCAACATATTGTAAATAAGATGCTCCCATCTCTTTTCATCCCAATCATGTTTATATATATGCATATGTACTTAGATATGTACATACATATATATATATATATATATATATATATATATATATATATATATATATATATATATATATATATATATATATATATATATATACACACACACACACACATACACATACACATATATATACATATACACTCAACAAAAATATAAACGCAACACTTTTGGTTTTGCTCCCATTTTGTATGAGATGAACTCAAAGATCTAAAACTTTTTCCACATACACAATATCACCATTTCCCTCAAATATTGTTCACAAACCAGTCTAAATCTGTGATAGTGAGCACTTCTCCTTTGCTGAGATAATCCATCCCACCTCACAGGTGTGCCATATCAAGATGCTGATTAGACACCATGATTAGTGCACAGGTGTGCCTTAGACTGCCCACAATAAAAGGCCACTCTGAAAGATGCAGTTTTGTTTTATTGGGGGGGATACCAGTCAGTATCTGGTGTGACCACCATTTGCCTCATGCAGTGCAACACATCTCCTTCGCATAGAGTTGATCAGGTTGTCAATTGTGGCCTGTGGAATGTTGGTCCACTCCTCTTCAATAGCTGTGCGAAGTTGCTGGATATCGGCAGGAACTGTGTGTGTGTGTATATATATATATATATATATATATATATATATATATATATATATATATATATATATATATATATATATATACCTCATTTTCTTATGTCTTGCACTGTTACAAGTATAATTATTATTGCTTATCCTTGTTTGATGACCATTTTCCTCTACTTGCACCCATCTTGTGTGTTTTTTAAGAGCTGACGTAACATGTGAATTTCTCCTCTGTGAGATCAATAAAGTTTATCTTATCTTAGATTGTTTTTAATGACACATGATGTAAACTATTTATTTGAGACTTATCTGGCCCCCAGGCCTCCAATTTGAGACCATTAGAGTATAAAATCCTACATGCCAATTTACGTTTATTTTTTTTATTTTTTTTTGCAGATAACTTTTAAATGAAGCTGAGATTTATGATAATATTTCGTTAAGTTAATGTAGAGAGTTTAGTAATTACTTTAATTGAATGTATAATTAATGTGAAGTCTGCTTTCATTGCGAGGTAGCTTTAGAAATTGGTCCGTTTTGGCTGCTCTACAGAAAACACGGAAAGGGGGATACTACTGCAGTTTTTTTTTTAAATACCTTAAACGATGGTACTCGTTGGTAGACCTTTGAATTAATGCTATATAAATATTGTGTCATAAAAAAATAAGGCGTGTATTTCGCTGAATATTTTTTATTTTTTTTTAATTAATAATGGATATGTGACAGCACCCCTATTTTGGGCAGGATTTGTAACCGTCCACGGTGCGCGATACTCCTGCTTGTCCCTCTTTGTCCGGTGGCGATAGAAGGCCATGATTATATTATGGCGAAATTTGCGTTTTTTTAATGAATTATAGCCGAATGGTGGTTCAACAAGCATACACCGTGTGAGGACCGGTTTGCTGGCAATGACACACCAGAGAGTTTCAGTATAAAGGACAGCAGAGCAAGCAACGGAGAAAGGGTACAGTTTGCTTCCAAAGACAGTCTGCAAGATGGCTAGCTTTCCTTCATTAGCATGCTAACGTTAGCTGGCAGGCTAACGCTAGCATGGTAAACAACTGATTTTTCGATGCATGGTCGCTCACATTTTCTCCTAGATACGGTGGCAAACGGAACTAACCGCACATTTCCCCAAATTGAATGTAGACAGTCGGCGTTGACTGTGTGGTTACTCAGTGAAATCACAACGCTGGTAGCGAGCTGCGTTCGGTAACGTGGCTAACTAATTAGCCGCGTTAGCTTGCTTGAGATTAGCTTCACATCTGTAAGTAATCATCTGGGAGAGGCAGGGAGCGGGGTGTTCTGTTCTGCATGTACTGGCGATTTAGTTAGGTAGCAAACAACCAGTTCAGCCGACCAAGGAGAAGCTGTTGCATTTAAGCAGACGTTGATTTGGAGTCCAAATCCCGGCGTGACAGACACCGTGGCCAAAGATTTGCAGCCGGGAAAGGAGAGTTTGCAGACCTGGGCCGGTGGTTAATTACCTGTTGCTATGGTGATAAGTGTTCCACATTACTGACCCAAAGCCACGTCCCACCTACTCCTCCTAGCCTCAGAGACGTCTTTGGTATTTTTTAAACTTTTTTTTTTCTTGCTTATGAATGGTGATATGCCACTTCACCGACAGTCATATTAGCTAATGGCAGCCGAATCGGGGAGACTACTGGCGGGACAATGTCAAGGAAAACGAAGCAAAGGTAGGAATTAATTTCACCCATCTCCCAATCAGATCGGAATCATCCATTACTGCGCTGCAATGGGCTGCACTGGTGCTGTTAGCAAATCCCTTCTCGCCTTCCTCATATGTAAACTTCACGACTGTCTCCGGTGGTGGCTGTTTCTCACACAGAATGGATCTGTGTCCGGGGTTTATGTCTATCTTGCTATCAGTGTACCTTCAGCTCCGTTTTCTCGTTCTCATGTCCTTGTCTTTTCCTGTCTCCCTCATTGACCTTACCTTTTCTGCCTGTTTGCGGCTTTTCTCCCTCTCGCCTGGGTCATTTGGTCTGCCTGGGTCATTTGCGATTCAAGGCTTCATAACCTTGGTGATGATAACGCCTGGATGTTCAGCATCTTGTCCTCATGCCAGTCTGTGTCCCATCATTGAATCCATCTCAACTTGTTGGACTTGGAAAAACAGGCCCTAGGTCTAAAGCTGCTCCACTCTGTCACTAAGGGGTATTGGCCAATCCAAATGTGATGCTGCACTTAATTGGTGATGGACAAAAAGAATGAGAGGCGGAGGTTTGTGTTTGTTGTGGTTAATTGTTTCCACTATTCACTTTTTCAGCTTCACAGATGAAGAGCCCAGAGAAGAAGAAGGCGAGAAAATCCACCACTCAGGTAAATGCTGTTTCTGCTTATTAAATAACATTGCTGTTGCAGTATATGAAATGTGATACTGCAGAAAAGGGATATGCTTAGACCTGCCATAATAACTACTTTTTCGAGGTAGAGGAGGAGAATCCATTCTTGTGTGCATCGCAATGTAGATGTGGACATTTTTGAATGAATTCACAAATGTTTATAAATGTTACGAATGCAGCTGCTGAACACTGTTAATGACGACTTTTCATGTTACTTCTGTAAACCTGTGTTTCTGCTTTTACTCAAGTCACTTTTTGAACTGGTAGTGTACTTTTTATGCAAGTACATATGCCATACAGCTTTGTTACAGCCTCACTCATTGCAAACGGGACGAGACTGCACACAGAGCAGCTGCTAAGTTTAGCATCTAAAATATAGCGCAATGCTAAAATATCCTCAACTGTATGAGCATTGCTTTCTTTATAATTTGCAGTTGTTGAATCGTTATTGTTACATAATCTATGAGAAGCATGTTATATTTACACATAAACCATTTTTGGAACGCCAGAGAGAGACCAGCCACTGAAGTCACAGTGTCGCTCTGCTCTGATTGTCACCGCCGTCCCTCAAAAAAAAAAAAAAAAAAAAAAACTGATTTGCATGATTTATAGCATAAAGACATGAGACGGAATGTGACTTTTTAACCTCTTAAAATGAGTCAAGGTTATCCATCTTTGAACTTGCCCAAGGTCTGTGTCCCAGAATGTTCCCTGTGAATTTGAAGACTCTGGCAGTAATATGACTGGACTTATGCTGAGCACAGACAGACGCAAAGCCTTTGCAGTACTCGATGGCCATATTTGATGGCCTTGGGTAAAAACAACTAAACAGTTATGTGATGGAGCACTTGTTTGCACTGCAAAAGAAAATGTCCAGTTTTATCTTCACACTCCATCAGCACATTGAACGTTCAGCTGACTGTGCCGCTGAAAGTACACATTCTGTTGTTTTATAAAGGACTAAGAAAAAAATCCAAATAATTGTCTCTTATCATGGCTGATCGCCTAAAATAGTCTCCACCAGTATTTTAATTTTAATATGTGCTGGACAGTGCATTGTTGTGAAGTGCACATGCAAAAAAAAGGGCAGACACATCTGCAGCTTCTTTATGTTCACCTCATTGCAGTGTGTGTACACTGACTGTGCTGCACTAATGCACTTTGTATTTGCATCAGAATAATTTAAAACAAGGAAGTGTGCACATGCACTCCAATGCAATGCGTTACCCTGCACATATTAAAAGGAAAGTACTGGGGAAGATGATTTTAGGTAATCAGTCACGATATTTGGCAATTACGAGGTCTGTCCATAAAGTATAGGTCCTTTTTATTTTTTCAAAAACTATATGGATTTCATTCATATGTTTTTACGTCAGACATGCTTGAACCCTCGTGCACATGCGTGAGTTTTTCCACGCCTGTCGGTGACGTCATTCGCCTGTGAGCACTCCTTGTGGGAGGAGTCGTCCAGCCCCTCATCGGAATTCCTTTGTCTGAGAAGTTGCTGAGAGACTGGCGCTTTGTTTGATCAAAATTTTTTCTAAACCTGTGAAACACATCGAAGTGGACACGGTTCGAAAAATTAAGCTGGTTTTCGGTGAAAATTTTAACAGCTGATGAGAGATTTTGAGGTGATACTGTTGCTTTAAGGACTTCCCACGGAGCGAGACGTCGTGCAGCGCTCTCAGGCGCCATCGTCAGCCTGTTTCAAGCTGAAAACCTCCACATTTCAGGCTCTATTGATCCAGGACGTCGTGAGAGAACAGAGAAGTTTCAGAAGAAGTCGGTTTCAGCATTTTATCCGGATATTCCACTGTTAAAGGAGATTTTTTTAATGAAAGACATGCGGACGGATTGCAGCGTCGGCTCGCAGCTGCCGCGATGCTCCGCCACAGGAAAAACACCTCTGTTGGAAGCCTTAAGGACAAGTTGGAACATGTCCAGCTGTTAAACAATTTCTCATATACTCACTCCACTGAAAGCCATCAAAAGCCACCTGGATTTTACAAATGGTTATCAACACGGAGGTGTTTTTCCTGTGCCACCGCACTGCGCCGGCTGCGTTCCGACGTGCAGACCTGTCCGCACGTCTTTCATTAAAAAAATCTCCTTTAACAGTGGAATATCCAGATAAAATGCTGAAACCGACTTCTTCTGAAACTTCTCTGTTCTCTCACGACGTCCTGGATCAATAGAGCCTGAAATGTGGAGGTTTTCAGCTTGAAACAGGCTGACGACGGTGCCTGAGAGCGCTGCACGACGTCTCGCTCCGTGGGAAGTCCTTAAAGCGACAGTATCACCTCAAAATCTCTCATCAGCCGTTAAAATTTTCACCGAAAACCAGCTTAATTTTTCGAACCGTGTCCACTTCAATGTGTCTCACAGGTTTAGAAAAAAGTTTGATCAAACAAAGCGCCAGTCTCTCAGCAACTTCTCAGACAAAGGAATTCCGACGAGGGGCTGGACGACTCCTCCCACAAGGAGTGCTCACAGGCGAATGACGTCACTGACAGGCGTGGAAAAACTCACGCATGTGCACGAGGGTTCAAGCATGTCTGACGTAAAAACATATGAATGAAATCCATATAGTTTTTGAAAAAATAAAAAGGACCTATACTTTATTGACAGCCCTCGTACTCTTTGCCAGAATGAGTCTGCTTTCAGCTAGGGGTGCACCGATCCACATTTTTTCACTTCCAATCCGATCCCAATACCTGAACTTGGATATCTGCCGATACCAATACTATTCCAATACCAGAGCTCTGTTTGCTTTAATATTATCATTGTTGATTTTATATGAGGATATTTTGTATTCCCAGCTTCACAATGGAGTGGTATAGAGAAGTATTTTCTTTAAAAGATGACCTGAAAGTTCAGCTACAATTTGCCAGAAGGTACATCTTAAGCTGGGTTCACACGGCAGGATAATTAGGCTGATGTCGGACCCGATCTTCCCCTTCCGACAATCTTAAGGACGCCCCGACAATCATGATGACGCCAAAGATAATCTTATCAGATATTCCTGCCGTGTGTGGTGTGTTCAGAGCGCTCTGATCTGCTCGGTAGGGCGTCAGGAGCGCTCCGATCGCAAATCTGGGATATTCATCGTTGGATTTTTTTGGCCCAATATCGCAGCATGTGTTGTGTCCTCCGACCACAAATGAGCACGCAGCCTGCTGCAGCCAATCAGAAAGAGAGGTGACAGACGTACAGAGTGGAAAATAAAATCAAAACAGCTGTTCTGACTTACCAGAAAGTCCGGTGGTCGCGATGTCTCCACTCCTTTAAAGAACACCTTTTCTTTTTCTTTTTGTATCATTTTAAATAGTCCACAAAGTACCTCCGTTTGTTTACTCTGAAGTCACGTTTAATCTTGAGAGATTTTGCGAGATTTCCTGTCTGAGCTGTGAATGTTCGTGCGTGAAATCCGTGTGTGGTGGGTGTTGTCCTTACCGTGTGGCTGAACACCACACACTGTACGACCAAACCTGTTAGATCCATCATTTTTTTATCTTAACATGGGTGGTCTCTCAGGTTTTGGAAACCTAAAGATAATTTTTAAATCCTGTCGTGTGAACCAGGCTTAAGATGCAAGCCTAGATTTGATATGTGAGTGTAAGAATTAAGTAATTTTATTTATTTTTTGGTGGTTTCTTGTGGCATTTTGGAAATGCAGAAATGCATTCCTTCCTCAAAACGGTACCTGTACTCCTATGCAATTTTTGGGGCACCCCTGTTAAAAAAAAAAAAAAAAAATCGAGCACTCCCTGTCACAGTGTGCTCTTGTTTTTTGTTTTTTATACAGTGAGATCACTGTAGTTGAGCTCCCCATAGCTTTGCACATTTACATGACCATAATAATCAGATAATTGTTAGTAATCAGATGGCTGTTGTAATATCATCTCTTGTGTTTACATGCATTTCAGTAATCTGATATTCAGAAAAGCCTGATTTACATGATTTCAGTTTGTAATTTTTTTTTTTATGTGGAGAAAAGAGAAAACGGCAGTTTTGGGGGGAAGCATAGACTTTATAGAGAAAAGGTAGCACGCTCTCTCTAAGAAATTAGCTCTTTAGGATGCTGAAACACGTGCAAATGTAAAAGAATGAATAAATCTGATTAATGGTATACATGTTATGTACATGAAAATGGGGCCACTTTTGGGTCAGTGACCGAAGTTTCAACACCAGATGGCACACCCACCCTGAGTATATGTGCCATTTTGAGGTAGGAGCGCCTTTCCAAAATGCCAGAAGAAACCACCAAAAAAATAAATAAAAGTACTTTCTTCCGCCTCCTTCATCTTTCTGCCACAGGCTAAAAATCCTTGTGCTCTTTAATGTGGCATTTTATCAAATTTTTGATTACGTTTGCTGTATTGTAGGTCGTGACAGAGCTTCCGCCTCTCGGTGCAACAGTTTTGCACACATTGCACATTGCTGTCTTGCTTTGCAGTGGACATGTTGTGATGAAAAGTCGGTCAGCGACAGTACGCCTCAATGCTTGCCTGCTAGTTGGCTGCAAACTGTGGAAGGGATTTCCCGAACAAAACGTGTCTCATTACACTGTGTCTCATTGAGACACGCTTTCATTCAGGGAAACACCCACCCCCGCACTCCACAGAGCAGCCAGCAGCACTTGTGGAGAGTGGCCATACAATAATTATGTAAAACCCCAACGGTCAAAACGACCCCCTGTGAGCAAGCACTTGGCGACAGTGGGAAGGGAAAACTCCCTTTTAACAGGAAGAAACCTCCAGCAGAACCAGGCTCAGGGAGGGGCAGTCTTCTGCTGGGACTGGTTGGGGCTGAGGGAGAGAACCAGGAAAAAGACATGCTGTAGAGGGGAGCAGAGATCAATCACTAATGATTAAATGCAGAGTGGTGCATACAGAGCAAAAAGAGAAAGAAACACTCAGTGCATCATGGGAACCCCCCAGCAGTCTAAGTCTATAGCAGCATAACTAAGGGATGGTTCAGGGTCACCTGATCCAGTCCTAACTATAAGCTTAGCAAAAAGGAAAGTTTTAAGCCTAATCTTAAAAGTAGAGAGGGTGTCTGTCTCCCTGATCTGAATTGGGAGCTGGTTCCACAGGAGAGGAGCCTGAAAGCTGAAGGTTCTGCCTCCCATTCTACTCTTACAAACCCTAGGAACTACAAGTAAGCCTGCAGTCTGAGAGCGAAGCGCTCTATTGGGGAGATATGGTACTATGAGGTCCCTAAGATAAGATGGGACCTGATTATTCAAAACCTTATAAGTAAGAAGAAGAATTTTAAATTCTATTCTAGAATTAACAGGAAGCCAGTGAAGAGAGGCCAATATGGGTGAGATATGCTCTTTCCTTCTAGTCCCTGTCAGTACTCTAGCTGCAGCATTTTGAATTAACTGAAGGCTTTTCAGATAGAGCAAAACACCGCTGTGCTCCGGAACAGGAAGTGATACAATACCGCAGTGAGAGCCAACCACCAGTAACTACAATCCAATTCCCTTACAAAGAATTCTCCCCCTTACAAAGAATTCTCTTTTAGTGACCAAAGTCCCAGTGTTCACCATAGCTATCCATGGTGTCTTCAGTATTCTGCTCACGACAAAAATAAACCCCAGTAATGATCCATCAAGACATAAAAGTATGTTAAATTACACTCATGAATGCTGATGTTATCAGCAGTAGTCCAAGCTGTTGTCTAAAATACATTTGAATGTCATCTCTTAGTACCCTATTCTCTTTGGTTTTACTCTGCTTTCCTCACGTATGTAGCACAGACCCAGAAGCTGTAATGTGCGTGGTCTTCAACAGTATTTATGAAGAGAGAGGCTGTGATAAAGGCCTATAGCAAGTGTACTCACATGAAAAGTGCACTACCAGTTCAAAAATTACTTGAGTAAAGGAAGAAACACTGGTTTACATAAGGAACGTGAGAAGTGCTCATTAATGGTGGCCCACAGCTGTGTTCCTCCCACCCCAACCTCACCTCCAACAGACATTACATAGCTTCTGTTTATTCTGGCATCATGTAACTTAAACATTGGTGGCATAAACAGATGCTGAGAATGACAGCCTCAACACTGCATTTAATCTATTATTAGACTCTATCGGCTTTGCTCAAAAAGTAAATGAGTCCACCCACCACTTTAATCATATTTTAGATCTTGTTCTGACTTATGGTATGGAAATAGAAGACTTAACAGTATTCCCTGAAAACTCCCTTCTGTCTGATCATTTTTTAATAACATTTACATTTACCTGATGGACTACCCTGCAGTGGGGAATAAGTTTCATTACACTAGAAGTCTTTCAGAAAGCGCTGTAACTAGGTTTAAGGATATGATTCCTTCTTTATGTTCTCTAATGTCATATACCAACACAGAGCAGAGTAGCTACCTAAACTCTGTAAGGGAGTTAGAGTATCTCGTCAATAGTTTTACATCCTCATTGAAGACAACTTTGGATGCTGTAGCTCCTCTGAAAAAGAGAGCTTTAAATCAGAAGTGTCTGACTCCGTGGTATAACTCACAAACTCGTAGCTTAAAGCAGATAACCCGTAAGTTGGAGAGGAAATGGTGTCTCACTAATTTAGAAGATCTTCACTTAGCCTGGAAAAAGAGTTTGTTGCTCTATAAAAAAGCCCTCCGTAAAGCTAGGACATCTTTCTACTCATCACTAATTGAAGAAAATAAGAACAACCCCAGGTTTCTTTTCAGCACTGTAGCCAGGCTGACAAAGAGTCAGAGCTCTATTGAGCTGAGTATTCCATTAACTTTAACTAGTAATGACTTCATGACTTTCTTTGCTAACAAAATTTTGACTATTAGAGAAAAAATTACTCATAACCATCCCAAAGATGTATCGTTATCTTTGGCTGCTTTCAGTGATGCCGGTATTTGGTTAGACTCTTTCTCTCCGATGTTCTGTCTGAGTTATTTTCATTAGTTACTTCATCCAAACCATCAACATGTTTATTAGACCCCATTCCTGCCAGGCTGCTCAAGGAAGTCCTACCATTATTTAATGCTTCAATCTTAAATATGATCAATCTATCTTTGTTAGTTGGTTATGTACCACAGGCCTTTAAGGTGGCAGTAATTAAAACCATTACTTAAAAAGCCATCACTTGACCCAGCTATCTTAGCTAATTATAGGCCAATCTCCAACCTTCCTTTTCTCTCAAAGATTCTTGAGAGGGTAGTTGTAAAACAGCTAACTGATCACCTGCAGAGGAATGGTCTATTTGAAGAGTTTCAGTCAGGTTTTAGAATTCATCATAGTACAGAAACAGCATTAGTGAAGGTTACAAATGATCTTCTTATGGCTTCGGACAGTGGACTTATCTCTGTGCTTGTTCTGTTGGACCTCAGTGCTGCTTTTGATACTGTTGACCATAAAATTTTATTACAGAGATTAGAGCATGTCATAGGTATTAAAGGCACTGCGCTGCGGTGGTTTTGAATCATATTTGTCTAATATACTCAACAAAAATATAAACGCAACACTTTTGGTTTTGCTCCCATTTTGTATGAGATGAACTCAAAGATCTAAAACTTTTTCCACATACACAATATCACCATTTCCCTCAAATATTGTTCACAAACCAGTCTAAATCTGTGATAGTGAGCACTTCTCCTTTGCTGTGATAATCCATCCCACCTCACAGGTGTGCCATATCAAGATGCTGATTAGACACCATGATTAGTGCACAGGTGTGCCTTAGACTGTCCACAATAAAAGGCCACTCTGAAAGGTGCAGTTTTGTTTTACTGGGGGGGATACCAGTCAGTATCTGGTGGGACCACCATTTGCCTCATGCAGTGCAACACATCTCCTTCGCATCATCCGAGAAGAGAACACCTCTCCAACGTGCCAAACACCAGCGAATGTGAGCATTTGCCCACTCAAGTCGGTCACGACGATGAACTGGAGTCAGGTCGAGACCCCGATGAGGATGACGAGCATGCAGATGAGCTTCCCTGAGACGGTTTCTGACAGTTTGTGCAGAATTCTTTGGTTATGCAAACCGATTGTTCCAGCAGCTGTCCGAGTGGCTGGTCTCAGACGATCTTGGAGGTGAACATGCTGGATGTGGAGGTCCTGGGCTGGTGTGGTTACACGTGGTCTGCGGTTGTGAGGCTGGTTGGATGTACTGCCAAATTCTCTGAAACGACTTTGGAGACGGCTTATGGTAGAGACATGAACATTCAATACACGAGCAACAGCTCTGGTTGACATTCCTGCTGTCAGCATGCCAATTGCACGCTCCCTCAAATCTTGTGACATCTGTGGCATTGTGCTGTGTGATAAAACTGCACCTTTCAGAGTGGCCTTTTATTGTGGGCAGTCTAAGGCACACCTGTGCACTAATCGTGTCTAATCAGCATCTTGGTATGGCACACCTGTGAGGTGGGATGGATTATCTCAGCAAAGGAGAAGTGCTCACTATCACAGATTTAGACTGGTTTGTGAACAATATTTGAGGGAAATGGTGATATTGTGTATGTGGAAAAAGTTTTAGATCTTTGAGTTCATCTCATACAAAATGGGAGCAAATTGTTACGCAGATGATACCCAGCTTTATCTATCCATGAAGCCAGAGGATACACACCAATTAGCTAAACTGCAGGATTGTCTTACAGACATAAAGACATGGATGACCTCTAATTTCCTGCTTTTAAACTCAGATAAAACTGAAGTTATTGTACTTGGCCCCACAAATCTTAGAAGCATGGTGTCTAACCAGATCGTTACTCTGGATGGCATTTCCCTGATCTCTAGTAATACTGTGAGAATCTTGGAGTCATTTTTGATCAGGATATGTCATTCAAAGCGCATATTAACAAATATGTAGGACTGCCTTTTGCATTTACGCAATATCTCTAAAATCAGAAAGGTCTTGTCTCAGAGTGATGCTGAAAAAACTAATTCATGCATTTATTTCCTCTAGGCTGGACTATTGTAATTCATTATTATCAGGTTGTCCTAAAAGTTCCCTAAAAAGCCTTCAGTTGGTTCAGAATGCTGCAGCTAGAGTACTGACGGGGGACTAGCAGGAGAGAGCATATCTCACCCGTGTTGGCCTCTCTTCATTGGCTTCCTGTTAATTCTAGAATAGAATTTAAAATTCTTCTTCTTACTTATAAGGTTTTGAATAATCAGGTCCCATCTTATCTTAGGGACCTCGTAGTACCATATTACCCCATTAGAGCGCTTCGCTCTCAGACTGCGGGCTTACTGTAGTTCCTAGGGTTTGTAAGAGTAGAATGGGAGGCAGAGCCTTCAGCTTTCAGGCTCCTCTCCTGTGGAACCAGCTCCCAATTCAGATCAGGGAGACAGATACCCTCTCTACTTTTAAGATTGGGCTTAAAACCTTTCCTTTTCGCTAAGGCTTATAGTTAGGGCTGGATCGGGTGACCCTGGACCATCCCTGGTTATGTTGCTTTAGACGTAGACTGTGGGGGGGTTCCCATGATGCACTGTTTCTTTCTCTTTTTGCTCCGTATGCATCACTCTGCATTTAATCAGTAGTGATCGATCTCTGCCCCCCTTCTCTGCATGTCTTTTTCCTGGTTCTTGTCCCTCAGCCCCAACCAGTCTCAGCAGAAGACTGCCCCTCCCTGAGCCTGGTTCTGCTGGAGGTTTCTCCTGTTAAAAGGGAGTTTTTTCCTTCCCACTGTGGCCAAGTGCTTGCTCATAGGGGGTCGTTTGACCGTTGGGGTTTTTCATAATTATTGTATGGCCTTGCCTTACAATATGGAGCGCCTTGGGGCAACTGTTTGTTGTGATTTGGCGCTATATAAGAAAAAAGTTGATTGATTGATTGATTGATTGATTGATAAACATGCACAAAAACACAAGGGCAGTGTTGAGCTGAGTAAAAATGATCACGATCATGTCCAGATATTGTATGATAAGTCAGTATTGTATTATAATGACAGTCCCAGATGTGCTTACATTTTTTTGCTTCATGTTCTTTCCTTTATTATCTTAGGCGGCTGGGTTTTCTCACCTCACCGAGTTTGCGCCACCTCCAACTCCTATGGTGGACCACCTTGTTGCCTCCAACCCCTTTGATGATGACTTTGGGCCACCATCTCGACCTAGTGGAGCAGGTGGACCAGGTGGTTCTCCGTTTCTACCTAGCCCTGGTGCTGGTGGAGGAGGGGGTTATGGAGGGGGAGGCAGAATGGGTGGAGGCATGGGCTTCATGGGAGGCCCAGGAGGGCCAGGTGGTGGCCAGCCTGGGCGGAGACCACCATTTGGACCTCCATCCAATGCTGGGCCTCATCATCAGCTTGGGTTTGGAGGAATGCCTGGCTTTGGAGGAGGAGGTGGTGGTGGTGGTGGTGGTGGAGGAGGTGGTGGAGGTTTTCCCCCTGGAGGCCCATCACAGTTCAATATGCCACCGAACTTCAGTCCACCAATGCACCCAGGGCCAGGATTTAACCCCATGTTGTCTCCAGGGGCCATGGGTGGTCCAGGGGGAGCAGGTCCACCTCATCCTCGATTTGGTATGCCTCCACAGCAACAGCACGGACAGAGTGGGCACCCATTCAACAGCCCCCCATTATCTGCCAGTGGAGGTCCCAGGGGGCCCCCGCATGGCGCCATGAATCCCATGAGTGGAATGGGTCCTGGAATGAACATGATAGGTGGCATGGGTGGTGGTCCTGGAGGCAATATGGTAGGAGGATTACCAGGTATACCCCCACAAGGACAGTTCCCTCCCCCACAGGATGGCTCTTACCCTGGCCCCAGTCCTCCAGGACCAGGAATGAGGATGGAAAGAACTTTGGGGGTGCAGGGACACAGCCTGGGCCACAACAGCAGCAACAACTTTCGATGAATCCCAATGGGCCCCCAACTAATAACACTACTCCTGGGCCTCCTCCCAACTCTGGCCCACCACAGCCTGGGGGAGGCTTTCCTGGTCACCCTGACATCCAGCAGCCCAATGCCAACACACCTGGTCAGCCTCCTTCAGCACAACCCCAGCCGAACCCCAACGCTTCACCAACTGGACCCCTGAATGGATCAGGCCAACCGCAGCATCCACCGAACCAGCTACAACCACCCAGCAGTACCAGTGCACCCAGCTCTAACAATTCAACGCAGCAGCAACAATCTACTCCGCCTCATTCTGTCCCTGGTTCCACCCCTTACAACCAGCAGAACAACACTCCATCCAGTGTTGGTTCCGTGCCAAATGCAGCCCCCAATTCTGGTCAGAACAACATGACCAACAACAATGGTGGAAATACACCTGGTAGCAACCCCAATCCCCCATCTAACTCCACATCAACCCCAAACACCCAGTCTCCCCTTCCCACCGGCCCTGCTGCCCCCTCTGCAGGGCCTGGTTCTGGTCCTGGGAAGCTGGGCGGCCCTGGGATGGTCTTTCCTTGCGGCCACTGTATGGCAGAGGTGCATGATGACCAGGACGCCATCCTGTGTGAAGCATCGTGCCAACGCTGGTTCCACCGTGACTGCACAGGCTTGACTGAGCCAGCGTATGGGCTGCTGACCCGAGAGAGTGCTGCTGTTTGGGCGTGTGACTTCTGCATCAAAACCAAGGAGATCCAGGCTGTTTATATACGCCAGGGTTTAGGCCAGCTGGTGGCAGCTAATGAGAGTTGAGGAGCAGATGACAAAAGAGCAGCGTGGAGGTGTCATGCGTAAGGACAAACACAGACGGTAATTGCTCTGATCAAACTGAATGACCAGTGAGTCATATCAGCTATTGGCCCAATTTCTCTTTCTGACCCCTTTACTTGTTCACTATGGAGGAACGCTCATTGACATTCATGCTGATACATAGCACTTTGAGTGACAAGGTTACACCCCCCGCCCCGTCTGACTCAAAATGATAATGAATGTTAAACTACACAGTCCTACAGACATCTAGCCTGCCGACCAGCAAAGCACTGACTCCAACACACTACCTCACACACTTTGAGACTGACTGGCAGAGAAGCTCCCGCACTGACTGAAACGCCTCACTTGTACGCGACATCAACTGATGGGATTACAAACACACACATCAGGCAGGTGATTGAATGGCTGTAAACGAAAAATAATGTTTAATATTCCTTCTCAGCTGTTTTTACACTGATCCAAAGTTTCAAATTAAAAAAAGAAAAGTCCACAGCTAGAAATTAAGCTGTGATGAAACCTACTACATTTTGAGAGGGGAAAAAAAATATTTAAAGAATCCTTGAAAAGCTGTCTGTCTGGGTTTTATCTAAATATCAATTTGTGAATTTTATGCCATGAAAATGCTTCATTCAATTGCTGCTCTGTCACATTTTAGCCTTTTTTCTTTCTGCTGGCAGATGAAAGGAGAAAAGAAACTAGTACGTTGCAGTGTGAAATCTCTGCTACAGTTGTCACAAGTCGCTTGCATTCTTCAGTTCTCGTATCTACACAGACACACACTTCTGATTATTGTGTTATTTTATACCCAGTGTTGATTAAGTTAAAGGTGTGACACTTGGAGCATGTCACCTCCAAAGTAGTTTGTAAATATTAGGACAGAGCTTTTTTGTCTGGGACGCCATCCGTTGTGAACTCACCACCGCTTTGACCAGTGACCACGATAATGAGTTACACATTGTGTCTTGGTCTTACTGGATATGATATTTTGGTTTTTATACTGCACAGTGAGTAAACTTTCGTTTTATATCTGCAGTACACATGTGAAATCAGTGCTTTTGGGTGATGTTGGCATAGCGAGTAGTGACATGTCATATCAGATGTGCAGAGTTCTTTTTGTTTAAAAAAAAAAAAAAAAAAAAAGAAAACAAAAAAAGCAGGGTGGGGGTGCATGTTAACCAATGCAGTAATTGACCTGTTTTATATTTTGACCTCTGCTCCGCAGAAGGTTTGGAAGTAAACCAAATAACAAAATACCCAGTTTTCACATGTCTGTAACAATATGCGGTGTTCATAACTCTTCCGTATTTTCTTGACTCGATGTCCAAGTTGCCTTTCTTTTTCTTTCACGGCTCTTTTGTTTTGTGCTGTTATCTTGTTCTGCTCTGCCACCTCCTGGTGGAACCAGTGAATCCCACACGGGGTGGAGATGGGAAAGGTACTGAAAAAACGAAGTAAAAACATTTTTTTTGTACATATGCCTGTCAAGTTTTTATTTTTATACATTAAATATTTTAAAGGTTGTGAAGTGGTGGTTGACAAACTGAGTGAAATCAGTGTCACTTTCAAAGGTTTTCACTTGTGCTATTTGACTGCACATGTGCATGTGAGAAGGATCTTTACTTTTATTTGTATCAAGAAACTTGCTGCAACTTTTTATTATTATTTTCGTCATGGTGAAGCCAGAGGCCCAGACATTATGTGCGGGGAGTCAGTGACTCAAATGTGATTTTTTTTTTTTTTTTTTTTTTTTTTTTTTTTTTTTTTTTTTTTTTTTTTCTTTCCCCGGCCCCCCACTTGTGAGCAGGATTACTTCAGTTGTACTGGCCTGATTGTCACCAAACTTGGTATGTGTCTTCAGTACGGTGACCCTAAAAAGTCTTGATTTTTGGAGTCAAAAGGTCAAAATCACTTGACTGTACTTTATAATGGTGTTCTGCAGAAAGGTGTCACTTCTCAGTGGTAAGCTTAACATTTGCCCAGGGCTCCGTGGGTTATAGCAGACTATGTGGCTTGTTAGACTTCTGCGCATGACAACCTGTGACTTTGAAATATTTGATCCTTCATGATTATCAACCACCTAATATATGACATATGTTTGTTCCAGAAGAGAGCAGTCATTTCATTTATATTATCATTGGTGCATCATTGATATTAATGTATACAATAGAAATTGTTAATGATTTTTTGGATAATTGAGATTCATTGCAATATTTTAAAAATTGCAGTCAAATGCTTCTGTGTGCAGCTGGGGGATATATATATATATAGATATATATATATATGTGTGTGTGTGTGTAATGTCCCCTCAGTTGCTCCCTTGTTTGCACTCGGGATTGATACAGCAATCCGAGGTGGATTGGCGTCTTAATAATATATAATAATTTATTGATTTAAACCGCCAATCACAACAGTCGCCTCAAGGTGCTTCACACAAAACAAAAATTCAGAAAACAATAAAATTAAAAAAGCACAATAAAAGAGTAAAAAAACAAGTGTGTCTTAAGTCTGGACTTGAATGTCTCCACAGAATCTGACTGCTTTATTGTTGCATGGAGATCATGCCACAAAACAGCAAGATAAGAAAAAGCTCTATGACCTGTAGGCTTTTTATTCACCCTAGGGACACAAAGTAATCCTGCAGACGCAAAGCCGGGCTGGTACGTAGGGTTGTTGATTTTTGGCACAAGTTTTACACAACTGACGCAACTTCACAATAGACGGAGAAATGTGTCAGGAGTGGGGTTTGAACCAGGCACCTATCGTAAGTAATTAAATATATAATTCGTGATTTCAACAGCCCCTCATACCCCTCTAAAAATAACCAGCCACACCCGTTGTGTGTGAAAGGTGATGCACTCTGGAGTTTGAGAAGCAGGCCTGTGACCAGAGGATCATAGGTTTGATTCTCTGTCACAGGAAACTGCTTATGGTGCCCTTGAGCAAGGTCCTTGATCTCCAAGGTGTTTTTAGTCTGCAGTTGGGTGCCTTGCATAGCAGCACACTGACGTCCCAAAGAAATGTCCATTTACAAGTGCAGATTTTGAATAAATCTCTAAATCTGATTTCATCATCCTAAATGCATTTTCAGATTTGTTTTACTAATTTATATACTCATCTGGGCGTTAACTGAATATTTTTGGGCTGTGGATAAAACAGTCTTGGGCTCTGATGTTTATGACCATTTTTTTTAACATTTTACAGGCTTAACGAATTCAGCGATTTTTTTATTAATTTTTTACAATGACTCAATAATAAAATGATTGTCTACAGAATGTTTGTTACATTGGATTAACATTTTATCAACTGAATATAAACTTGATCTAATTTTGATTTAAAAGCAATAGCACGGTGGATTAGTGGTTAGCACTGTTGCCTCACAGCGAGAAGGTCGTGGGTTCAATTCCCGTGGCCTTTCTGTGTGGAGTTTGCATGTTCTCCCTGTGTTTGCGTGGGTTTCCTCCGGGTGTACCAGTTTCCTCCCACATCCAAAGACATGCGGGTTAGGTGGATTGGACTCTTTAAAATTGTCCGTAGGTGTGGGTGTGTCTGTGTTTGTTTGTCTATTTGTGGCCCTGCGACAGACTGGCGTCCTGTCCTGGGTGTACCCCGCCTCACGCTCTATGACTGCTGGGATAGGCTCCAGCCCCCCGCCCCCCTTAATTGGACTAAGCGGTAGAAGATGAATGAATGAATTAATTTTTTTGTGTGTGTGTGTATGTATATATGTATATGGTGTGTGAGTATACATATGTGTGTGAAATCGAAATATTTTATGTTAATTTACCAAGAAGAAGCATTGGCTGAATCCGGCAGGCTCCGCCCCCCGGGGAGCGTTGCTCCAATGAGATGCGAGCTGCGGCGGGACGAGGAGCCGACAGGCAACAGGTTGCGCTGGAAGAGACGCGCTCGCTTCCTCGGCAACATCTTGTCATCTTTGGTGTATTTTTACTGCTGGTGTGAGCACACGGTGGGTTGACGGACGCAGAGGAATACTCCGAGGTGCAGCATTCTCACAGGTGCAGTACAAAAAACAAAAAGTGGATTTAATTAGCTCCTGCGTGTTCAGTTAATCGGGTTTTAAGTCTGTCGGCTCCGGTGTAAAGAACACCTGTGGCTCATATTTGGGCTCTTTCGACCATCCTACCAAACTAGACTTCCCGAAAAAGCCTTTAAAATCCACTTTTTAGTTTTCTGTTTATTTATGGCTCCTCTCCGTTCTTGTAAATTGGAGGCGCGTGCTATGCGGAAAGACGGTATCTGGGCTTATTCCAGGCTTCAAATTGGACGAGTTGTTTTGAGCCAGGCAGCTGTGTTATTTGCTTATTTAGCTCTTTTACTTATTTGTTGCTGGTCTGTCTATGTAAACGAGCTCGGTTTCGACGCGCACCGATACTGACTGACCGGATAGGTGGGTGTGACGTAACGAGTCCACGACCAGACTTGATCCAATCATTTCACCTGTTAAAGTTGTATTTCTGTGTTAAATCACATGTAATTAATTCTTCAGTCTGCTTGATTACCATGGGATTAAACCGTCATTTCCTGGTCAGGAGTGTCCACCTGAAATCTGCTTGTTCCCGGTCACTTTGGGCTGTAGATTTAAAGTTGATGCTTGGCTGCACACAGCCAGCTTATTTTTGAAGTCTTCCAGCAAACAGGCTCCTTTAATGAGCCTACCCATTACCATAATGCTGCTGTTTTGCACAAACTGGCCTATTTCACCAACACTTCTGGTCTTTTGTAGTTTAAATTACCATGAAACATATAGTCCATGAGCCAGTCATGAATTTTGACCTAATCGGTAGCACTTAAGGGGAAAAAAACGACACTTAGATTCCAGCCTCAGTGTATCATGGCCTACACAAAAATGTATGATAGCCATCCCAGGGTGGTAGCTGTAGCCATAGGGGTCAATGAAGAATTACACAGAGGTCAAACTTTAAAAAATGCTCCAATCATGTCGAAAACTATATCACATTATTTGTCTAATCATAACAATTCCAAAAAGGTATATTTGGACTATGATGGAATGTTATGGGGTAAAAACAGCAAAAATGGTGACAAAGGTCAATTTCAGTTTGTACAGGGGTCAAAAGTTAAAGTTATCAAAATTATTGGTTGAAATAAAAGGATCAATAAATGGAATAGTTTTGACTGTTAAATGCTTTATCTCCAAAGTCCAAAGTAAAGGTCAAACAAGGTCAACATCCATTGAATTCCATGACATGTGACATATGTTACCCTGTAACATGATAACTAAGCATGACAGATAATGCAAACTATACTTTTTTTAGATCTCTATTAACCCACCTCCCACACAACCTTTTTGGAATTGTTATGATCAGACAAGTAATGTGATATAGTTTAACATGATTGGAGCATTTTTAAAGTTTGACCTCTGTGTAATTCTTCATTGATCCCTACCTGGCTACAGCTACCACCCTGGGATGGCTATTATACATTTTTGTGTAGGCCATGATAACACTGAGGCTGGATTCTAAGTGTCGTTTTTTTCCCCTTAAGTGGTACCAAAAACCTGCTTGGCCCATGGACTAATACAAATATTAATGTATTTAAAGGAGGAGCCTCCAACTGGCACCCCCTGGGCCACATAAGACCCCATAAAGTCACATGCCTTATAGAATAATTTGGGGGTCCTGAAAGTGACATCACGCAAATGGCCCTGGCTATCCATAGAACAGGCAAGACGTGCTGAGTGTTTGAAGTGCAACTCCGTCCAAGTAATAATGGACAAAATTATGTCTGATATTTCAACATATGTGAAGATTTTGAACACAGAAGTTCGGCAAAGCTACTTAACCAAACTGAGGTTTGATAATGGGGTTATTTCACAAGGCGCCGTTCTGCTGTGATCACCCACAATCCAAAAAAACATTGCTAAAAGGGGTTAAAACTACTGAAACAGTGTTGCTGACCAAACGCCCCCCCCCCCCACTGTGCATGCCTCAGCAGCAATTCACCGATTATCACCTCGTTTCTGCTTAAAACTGCACTCCAATCATCATCTGTCTCAGCGACAGATATGTGAAGCTTTTGTACAACAATAATTTCCACATGAATTCAGCATTATTTCATAATAAAAGACAGGGAACCGATCAGAGCGCGACAGTAGCACGTCTGAGTCTGACTGTCTTGAGTCTGACACTCCACACCCAAAGCGATCAAAGGGAATAATGTGATTATTAACCATCAGATGACAAAGTAAAACCTCTTAAATCATTCATAAGTCAGTTTTAAGCAGAAACGAGATGATAATCTGTGAATTGCTGCTGACGCTCCGAAATGACGCATGTGCAGCAGCACGTCAGAATGTGTTTTGTTTCAGTCTGTAGTAATATTATTTAAAAATGGTAACTAATTGTAACTAATTTTACAATTAGTTTTTACAGTGCATGCTACAGTTATTTAATATTTGTGTTTGGCAAGTGAGTAATTACAGTTGCATGTCAAAGTTTTCTGAAGTAGTATTACCGTTTTTGTTGTTCAGATTTCAACTTTGGAAATGTTCCCAGATTATGGAGGAGGAAGTGCCAGGGCTGGTAATGATAGCTTGGATGTTTATCATCATAAAGTATTTTGTTCTTCAGTGGTCCTCTCTGGGACAAATTTGACTGGTCGCCTTCAAGTACCAGTAATTTGAGTTTGAGACAATTAATTCAGATAAAATAACACTGGCTGGTGAGTTGATATTTTTTATCTATGTACTCATCGTTATGGTGCATCTGGAGAGTATTCAGAGCGGTTCACTTTTTCCATATTTTATGTTACAGCCTTATTCCAAAATGGATTTTTTTTTTCTCAAAATTCGACACACAATACCCCATAGTGACAATGTGAAAGTTTTATTTATTTTTGCTAACTTATTAAAAAAGTGAAGAAATCACTTGTACATAAATTATTCACAGCCTCTTTGCCATGAAGATCAAAATTGAGCTCAGGTGCATCCTGTTTCTACTGATCATCCTTGAGATGTTTCTGCAGCTAGATTTGGAGTCCACCTGGGGTAAATTCAGTTGATTGGGCATAATTTGGAACGGCACACACCTGTTTACATATAAGTTCCCACACTTGACAGTGCAAGTCAGAGCACAAACCAAGCATGAAGTCTTAGGAATTGTCTGTAGACCTCTGAGACAGGATTGTCTTGAGGCACAAATCTGGGGAAGGGTACAGAAATATCTCTGCTGCTTTGAAGGTCCGAGTGAGCACAGTGGCCTCCATCATCTGTAAATGGAAGAAGTTCAGATCCACCAGGACTCTTTCTAGAGCTGTCCACACATCCAAAGTGAGCAATCAAGGGAGAACGGCCTTAGTCAAGGAGGTGACCAAGAACCCGATGGTCATTCTGTCAGAACTCCAGCATTCCTCTGTGGAGAGAGGAGAACCTTCCACAAGGACAACATCTCTGCAGCAATCCACCAATCAGGCCTGTATGGTAGAGTGGCCAGACGGAAGCCACTCCTTCATAAAAGGCACATGGCTGCCCACCTGGACTTTGCCAAAACGCACCTGAAAGACTCTCAGACCATGAGAAACAAATTCTCTGGTCTGATGAGACAGAGTGAATTCTTGGCGTGAATGCCAGGCATCATGTTTGGAGGAAACCAGGTACCATCCCTACAGTGAAGCACGGTGGTAGCAGCATCATGCTGTGGGGATGTTTTTCAGTGGCAGGAACTGGGAGCCTATTCAGGATTGAGGGAAAGATGAATGCAGCAATGTACAGAGACATCCTGGAAGAAAACCTGCTCCAGAGCATGCTTGACCTTAAATTGGGGCAACGGTTCATCTTTCAGTAGTACAATGACCCTAAGCACATAGCCAAGATATCAAACACTTTAATCTCCCATGTGCAGTATACCTGCAGTGTTTATTTTCACTTAATTCCCAGTGCAATATTATAGTCTACTTGCTGTTCACACTTATATTTGGTATTAAACATAGCTAATTTTGGCTTTTATTTTAATAGTTTATATCTATAGTTTTTAGAAGGCTTTTTAAAAATAACCAGGACCTGAGTACTAATTTCGTACCATTAACATGTAAATGTGAGTTGGCACGACAAATAAAGTTCCTTGAATCCTTGAATTGGCGCCCCTGCTTGTTAAAGGTAAATAGCGTGAGACAGATGCAGATTAGATGAGCAGTCAGTATGAGTTGACAGCGGCAGAGGAGGATGTGTAGCATGGTGGCAGATGGGCCCGTTTGGTCACATTCCTGTCTCTGTTGACACAGCCTTTCCCTGTGACCACAGGGCCTGAGAGGATATGAAGTTGTCACTATGTGCCACTCGGCTACTGTCTGCTGAATGCGTACAGCTGAGCTTTTGTTACTGTCTGCTTTAGCAAAGGGACACTTGCACACCTAAAAGCCTCAGTCTGGATGCTGAGAACTGAGCGTTTTAATAGCAGTTTCAGGAGAGGGGCATATAACTTTTTATTATATGACTGCAACGCTATGCACACTCTGATTGGCTGATTACCGGTTGAATATTTTCCCATGTCCGGACCGGTTTCCATGACAGTCAGTCCGAACGCGTATTTTCTTTACAAACCAGGAAACACGTTTAGAAAAACCAGGTCAGACATGAACGTACTCCATAAATATCTAAACAGCATCGGAAAAAACACAGATTGAAAGCTTACCAACTAACGACCGGACCATCTGTTAGCAAGTTGCTCTGCTGCGGTGTTCTGCCGGGACACCGGCCGTCAGCTTGGAGGTGAGCTGAGGTGAGCCGCAGCTCACTTCAGCTTTGGAGTTTTTTTTTTTTTTTTAGGTGAATTTGGCTGCTCACCTCAGAGCTGATGGCTCGGAGGTGAAGCGAACAGCTTCACTTCCCCTCTGACTATGAGCTCTGTCTTTGAGCATTCACATTCAGGCGTTCACGTGTTTTATTCATATATATATTAGACCCCGACCCATATATCGGCTGGCCGACATTATCGGCCGATATAAGCACTTCAAAGTACTCACTATCGGCCGAAATGTTGCCGATAGAACGGCGATAATTTCTCATAAGCAGAACAGTTACTGAAATAATGTTTGTGTCGGCAGTGTAAAATGTCCTTGCACCGTTTGTCCAGTAGATGGAGCTCTGACTCCATTCAACTGAGAGCTGCTTACACCCCTGCTTAAATGTGTTCATCACCAGCCCCTGTAGTTCTCCATCACACTGCACTGATCGGCTGACAAAAGCATACAAGTTTATAAGGATGTTGTTTGTAATAACTTTGCGATTACATTCACCCCACATTTCTCCCTTTCAGTTCAACTCAATTTGATTAACTCAGTTTATGTAGTAATGTGTCAAATGTGCTTCATTGCGTCGGTCACGCTTTTTATTAAGCCCACGTTGTGTAGACCTTATTTCTAGCATGAAAAACTTTCATTTACTGCTAAGAGGTTGAAACATTCAGATTCATTGGTCGTCCTGAAGGGTTCTGGGAATTACTGCCGTTCGCCATTAACCCTCTGGGGCAGACGCCGTCGTATACGACAGCTGGGACCAAGCTTTACTAAATTGTAAATAACTCTTTCATGATATGAGATAGAAACTTACTCCTTTTTTGCTGAAATGTTAACTCGGCGGACTTTCGATCCACCGTCAGCCATCTTGGTACTCCTCATAGAAGATGTGTGATGACGTGCGCAATGTGAGTGTCCAATGGGAATTGGTTCTCCGTCACATGGTTTTCCAAAATCCAATCGTAGGGCAGATTTACCTCACGTGATATGGCAAAGATCGTTTTCAGGAGTGATATCTTACTAGTTGGTCCGTTTGAATAGCCCCCTAACTGCTCCAATTGCATTTTTGCATTTTTTTAACTTGAAAATTCTTCTCTGTTATAAAGTTAATCAATATGAGGACAAAGCTTCAGCTTTCAGCTCATACCTTTTTTGTTAAGGGTCCAAAAAAATAACTTTTTATTCATTTAAAAAAATAAATAAATAATATCGGCTCATTTATCGGCTATCGGCAAATCAGCCGATTTATGGATTATCTGCATTTTTTTTCATCCAAATATTGTTAGCGGCATCAGCCTCAAAAAATCCATATCCGTCGGGCTCTAATACACACACACATATAATTAAAATTAAATAGCCATATAATAAACAAATTATTAACCTCACTTGCTTGGTCTGTACGGGAAAATCAGACCTGTGTTTTTTTTTTTTTTGTAGAGACCTTGCTAGCACTCGGTCCATCCTTACACCGCAGGCTGATATTTTTACATACAGACCTCATGTTCGGTTAATAATCCATTAATATTTATGTTCACACAGTTTCTCCAATGGCAGAACGTTGGCTTAGTGGTTCTACTGTTGCCTTACAGCAAGGAAGTCATGGGATCGATTCCCACCTGTGGCGTTCGGATGTTCTCCCCATGTCTGGATGGGTTTCCTCTGGGTGCTCCAGCTTCCTCCCACATCCAAAGACATGCAGATTAGGTGGATTGGAAACTTTAAGTTGTCCATACGCGGGTGTGAATGTGTTTGTTTGTCTATTTGTGGCCCTGTGACAGACTGGCGTCCTTTTATTCTCGAACACCCTTTTATTGTGGCCAGCCTAAGGGGCTTAGGCACACCTGTGCAATAATCATGCTGTCTAATCAGCATCTTGATCTGCCACACCTGTGAGGTGGGATGGATTATCTCAGCAAAGGAGAAGTGCTCACTAACATAGATTTGTGAAAAATATTTAAGATAAGTCTTTTGTGTATATAGAAAATGTTTTAGCTCTTTCAGTTTAGCTCGTGAAAAATGGGAGCAAAACAAAAGTGTTGCATTTATATTTTTGTTCAGTCTATATGCAGGCTAGATTGGGTGGGTTGTGTATCACTGCTCCTTTGATGGAGGTGTGCAGTTTCTGTGTGTTCTTGTTCCACCTGCTTTTCTCGCTGTGACATGCTGTGTGTAAAGCAGTTGCCTTGTGATGTCAGTTATACAGTCTGTAATTCTGCTGGTTAGATGAGTGCAGGAGATTTAACCAGTTTGTCCTCATTTAAGTAGCTTCTACACTTTTGAGTTTTTGCTTTTCTCTCTGTCACTCGGCATGAACGGGAAGGCCTGGAATCCTAAGAATGTTTTTAGTAAAGACAAAGGCTGACTTTGATTCACTATCTTCCAGCAGTGAGGGTCAAGGTGATGCACATTACACTGTAACCGCTGGGCACAGTCAAGGTTTTGTTTAATGTTCTTCACATGCACAGGTAACACATGAAATTGCTTTCTTTTTTTAATACTGTACATGTCCTGCTGTGTAACACACTGCCCCCTCCCCCCCACCAACAAAAGCATATTTATGTCCCTGTTATATTTGTGATATCCATTTATTCTCAGTTTGCAAAAAATCTATTTCATTTTGTGTTACATTACCATACGTTGACTGACATTGAACTCTGATTTCTTTACTTTCTTTCAAATTTACTGTTCACTTTTGCCGAACTGCTATGGACATACATGGGGGGGAGGCGCATGTCATTGGGGTCAAATTTTAAAATGCAAATTTCTATTAACTTTCAAGAAAAAATATTTAATTGGAAGAAAAATAAAGACTTGGGGTCTGGGTCATTTCAGAGAAATATCTGCAGTGTAGTCTTGTTGTCTGTGGAGATCTGAGTAGTGCCATTAGATAGTGGAAATGGGTATTTTGTAATATGCCAGTGCGAGATGCAACATTACCTGACCAAAAAAATGTAATACTTCAATAAAGACATTGCAAACATGAGCAGTGTTAAATACATGTTCATTCAGTAGTTATTTTGTGTCTCATTTGTTATGTTATATTAAATTGTTGTATCACATCCAAAAAGACTTTGATATTTTACTTTAGACTAAAGGTATAAAAAGGTGGTGGGGAAAAAAGTCTAATAAAATATATATATATATATATATATATATATATATATATATATATAAAAAATTATATATAAAAACTTGTCTGAAGCAGTTACATCATTTTCATCGCTGTTTTTTTTTCATCGTGTTCACGTTTATTACAAAAATGGCAATTTTTTGCAAGCTCTTCATTTCTTATTACAAAGTTGTCAATATTTTTATATTGATTGACAAGTTGACTTTTCATCAAGTTATTTGAGCTCTAACTGAAAGAAGTTGTGTTGAGTAGGTTGGCGAGATCGCTGTGTGTCATAAGAACATGACACTTTTATTGCTGATACCAGTTGGCTTGTGCACACGTTTGGGTTGCAGCATGTGCACATGCACAGCTCAGAGTAAACAGACTACGCCTGAGTGATTCTACTGTGAAGTCTGATGACCGCGTAGAGAAAGGGGCCCTTTCCCAACACAGTCCTAAATATTTAATGCTCCAGAGGGCGAGGACAATAAGATGATTATTCACCGGTTTCATTATCAAACAGTGAAACGTAAAGATGCTTTGATAGTGCTTAAATTGAAATTTTTAAGGGTTATTTTGTGCCTTTTTAAAGCATTATGATGAAGCTCAGCAGCAAGGGTTGTTATGCCTCCTTGACAACATCAGCTCCTCTGATCTGAAAAGTCATTTCAAACCTGCACCCAGGTGTTCTCAGAATGTTGCTGGCATATTTGGCACATCACGAACACAATAGGTTCTGGTTATGAGGAGGAATTTCCCATGTCGGGCAGCAGGGGAAGATGACAGTTTCATCCAGATAAACCCAGCAATCTGGTACGCAGGGAGATTCCAACTTTGACTGAGAGGATCGAGGCGATTTGCACAAAAGTTTGTAAACCAATCTTTTGAAGGAAGAGCAGTGGTAGTTCAGACGAGAGGCATCAGTTGAGTGAGTAATTTAATAATAAAGCAGGTGATGCTCTGTGATGTGTGAGGTACGTACTGCCAGGGCAACATCTGAAACAGGATTTTTTTTCTTCTGAAGGTCTGTGCTACTGTTTCCTCCTCTATGAATAATTCATTAAAAAAGTTGGAGCACCTGCTCTTTTATCTTCAGTGTGTGCTGCGCTTTTGTGGCTTCTTCTTCTTCTGATCCACTGAATTTGAATGAGAACCCAACCAATCTTTCAGTTGTCAGATAATACTGGCCAACATGAGCGTTTCACAAACATATTGGTGTCGCCATTACTTTGCCAATAGAAAAAAAATTTACATTGTAGAAGAAAAACACTTTAGCTGTTTGAAATGGTGTCATTACATAATTTGTCCAGCCAATGGCATTTTTACAATACTGTCATGCATGGTTGGGACCCTCATCAACCTTGGTCAAATTAAATAAAAGAGACATAGGCAAAGTGACCAGCTGCCATTCATTTTCAATCAGAATGTGTGTTTTACAGCAAAGAAAGGCAAGTGGTTGCTATGCTGCCAGCTAGGTGGCTCCAAAATAGACAAGAACTGTATTTTTTTGCAAATGCTGAGTGATGTGATGCAGCAACTGCCAATCCAATTGAAGGCAGCATACCGTACCTTGTTTGGTTGTTGGTTATATTTATAGTTACTAATATGTTAGAAATGATTGCCAATTTTTATGTATATATCAGTAGATACATTGGTGTCATAAATTTTTTCCTTCCTAATATCTGTATGGGCGCCCTCCCCCCCAAAAGAAGTCATATCGGTCGAGCTCTGATTTGAATTTCTGCTGTTTTTCTTTGTCTTCCCAGAATTCACCAGCAAGTGAGCATGAGCACTCTGCCCAGCGACAAGAAGCAGCTCGTGGACTACGGCGTTCAGATCCGCTTCATCAACGATCTCCATGACACCGGCGGAGGTTATTCTGAAAAGTCTAGAGCAAGCAACAGCGCAATTCTCTCTAATAAGTATGGAGTGGCAGTGCGGGTTCAAGGGATCTCTGGACAGCCTTATGTGGTCCTGAAAGATGGCAGTAAAGGTGACTCATATGGAGTTCAGCTAAACGGACCAAACCCCAGCTCGGGGCCCCCTTCACCCTACGACAGCTTCCCCAAAAGTAGAGACCGGGTAGATCTTCCAAACCCCTATGGTCCTGTTGCAAAGACAGCAAGCTCTCCTGCTCCTCCAGCAGAGGATGAGGTCCAAGAGATTTTTGGGAGCCCTCTTAAGCGACCTCCAGGTGATGGGCAAGCAGGCACGCAAGTAGAGGAGGAGGGTGGAGCTGTACGAGGAGGACAGGTGGAGAGGATGAAGCCCGAGCCCCAACTCAAAGCAAAGGAAATGGAGACACGTCTGACCGAGTGGAGCAGAAAGGATGAGGAGTACAATGAGGCAGGACTGAAACCTGTCAAATTAACAGGTGCAGGGTCAAGAGGGGTCAACCAAAATGGTGCTGACTCCTTGTTAGAATCTTTCCCAGACCCACCCACCCCAGTGTCAAAGGATGAAGTACCTGCCCCAGCCATCGACACAAACTCCCTCGCTCCTATCAACAAACTCATAAGCAAGTTCAACAGCGGCTCACCGGGTGGTGGCACACAGACCAGGGGGCGCTCTGGAGCAAGGCAGCGGCTCAAATTTGACCAGCAGAGACGGTCCAGAAGTCTTGACGCAAGACAAGAAGTCAAGGCTCCCAGTCCGGTGTCCCCTCCCTCTTCCCTGTCTTCCATTCTGAATCCCTACGGACTCCTGTCACTCCCTTTCTGCCTTTTCCAATTCGTTGACATCGTCTGCCTCAGTGAGCGGTAGCCTGAAAAGAAGCCCTGTATCCGTTTCCAAGGTGACTGGACATGAGGCACTCAAGATGAGCTTTAAGTCACCAGGGACGTTTGTTACCAAGGACACCCCTCCAGCTGTAGTAAAGAAGCCTGTAAGTACCAAAGATTAGACTTTTAGAAGCTATTACCTGGTATAAAATGAGCTGGGGGGTTGTTACTTTGCTTGCTTTCTCTTTGAAGGAGATACCTCAGAAGAGTCCATCTAAAAACAATGAAGTCATGCTTCAAGAGGAAGCACAAACCAAACAAGTTATTTATAACATTCTCAAAGAGGGGTAAGTAAGACTGCAAAGATGAACCAATGGCTGCACCTACTGCTCAGGGGTAGATATTTGGGCTTTCCAACAACCTTTATATTTCACTGGCCCAGTGTCCACCACACAACTTCAGCACTTGCAGGGCTTGCAGGTGCCAAAAAGCTACATGACTGTGGTGTGTGTGTGTGTGTGTCTGTCATAAAGGTAAATACCACAGAGACACGACCCTTTACTTTCCCATTGGAAGCTTTGAAGCTGTGGCACAATCTCAATCAGAATTGGTGGATAAACTCAGTATATCATCCTCTTGCAACACATTATGTCAAAATCATAGGGCAAAAGTCAAGATCAGAGCAGAGGTAATCATCTAAAATCCATTAATGACCATCTCTGAGAAATTAGACGAGATGGTGAAACTGGGTTTTCTGCAAAGACCTGTGCTGTCCTGGGGGTTAACATTGGTATCAGACTTGTGATGCCAGTGAAGTCAAAAAATACAGTGTTAGAAAATTTCAAGCTTCATGAAAGCTGTTGTAAAATATGAATGTTTGCACGCACTCCCATGCAGTTGCCGCATACATACATAGTATTATTGTAATCCAAATACATTTTTCCACAAATCTGCTAGGTTAATCGTGTGAGATTTCAGACCATAAAATATTGGGTAAACGGTGGTAAAATATTAAATCGTTTCACATTTAATGTATTATTCCACGCCCTGACCACACGCGCTGCTACGCAGATGTAAATAATTGCCTGAGGGTGACAGAAACTAGTGCAGCGAGGACGATGCAGAACTGCGTGGATTTAATGAATTTAACTGGATTGATTGATGGTTTTAACTCACGCAGCTGATGAGATGGAGAAATCTGTGGGTATGCTCACCGAATTTCCAGTCTGGCATAAACACACTGTTGATACAGTAAGCTTTGACGGCTGACCACATTCGTTTCACAATGATTCACCGACTGAATTACTTACAGAAAAATAACCGTGCAAACGTTGGAATTGGATTAGAATGGATATAACCCCCTTCCGTCTGATGAATTGTGGATGTTATGCTGGATTCCAGTCGCAATAGCCATTTTCCGGGCTCTGCTAACGCGTCACTAGTAAAGCTCCTTTTAAAACTCAATTTGCGGCCATAAGATTCAGCATTAACATACGCAAATCATCAGACACAACAGGGTTATTCCCTAATTAAACTGATACTATGCTACCACCGCATCCATAACTGGCATTAGTGATGCACCGCAGTCATCTGGATGTCTTATTTTTTGACATTTTGCAATACAGTTATACAACCCCGATGGGCAATAATTATGGAATCACCGCCTCGGAGGATGTTCATTCAGTTGTTTAATTTTGTAGAAAAAAAGCAGATCACAGACATGACACAAAACTAAAGTCATTTCAAAAGGCAACTTTCGGCTTTAAGAAACACTATAAGAAATCAGGAAAATAATTGTGGCAGTCAGTAACGGTTGCTTTTTTAGACCAAGCAGAGGGAAAAAAATATGGAATCACTCAATTCTGAGGAATAAATTATGGAATCACCCTGTAAATTTTCATCCCCAAAACTAACACCTGCATCAAATCAGATCTGCTCGTTAGTCTGCATCTAAAAAGGAGTGAACACACCTTGGAGAGCTGTTGCACCAAGTGGACTGACATGAATCATGGCTCCAACACGAGAGATGTCAATTGAAACAAAGGAGAGGATTATCAAACTCTTAAAAGAGGGTAAATCATCACGCAATGTTGCAAAAGATGTTGGTTGTTCACAGTCAGCTGTGTCTAAACTCTGGACCAAATACAAACAACATGGGAAGGTTGTTAAAGGCAAACATACTGGTAGACCAAGGAAGACATCAGAACGTCACGACAGAAAACTTAAAGCAATATGTCTCAAAAATCGAAAATGCACAACAAAACAAATGAGGAACGAATGGGAGGAAACTGGAGTCAACGTCTGTGACTGAACATTATTTAATGCTTTGATCTTAAATATGATCAATCTATCTTTGTTAGTTGGCTATGTACCACAGGCTTTTAAGGTGGCAGTAATTAAACCATTACTTAAAAAGCCATCACTTGACCCAGCTATCTTAGCTAATTATAGGCCAATCTCCAACCTTCCTTTTCTCTCAAAAATTCTTGAAAGGGTAGTTGTAAAACAGCTAACTGATCATCTGCAGAGGAATGGTCTATTTGAAGAGTTTCAGTCAGGTTTTAGAATTCATCATAGTACAGAAACGGCATTAGTGAAGGTTACAAATGATCTTCTTATGGCCTCGGACAGTGGACTCATCTCTGTGCTTGTTCTGTTAGACCTCAGTGCTGCTTTTGATACTGTTGACCATAAAATTTTATTACAGAGATTAGAGCATGCCATAGGTATTAAAGGCACTGCGCTGCGGTGGTTTGAATCATATTTGTCTAATAGATTACAATTTGTTCATGTAAATGGGGAATCTTCTTCACAGACTAAAGTTAATTATGGAGTTCCTCAAGGTTCTGTGCTAGGACCAATTTTATTCACTTTATACATGCTTCCCTTTAGGCAGTATTATTAGACGGTATTGCTTAAATTTTCATTGTTACGCAGATGATACCCAGCTTTATCTATCCATGAAGCCAGAGGACACACACCAATTAGCTAAACTGCAGGATTGTCTTACACACATAAAGACATGGATGACCTCTAATTTCCTGCTTTTAAACTCAGATAAAACTGAAGTTATTGTACTTGGCCCCACAAATCTTAGAAACATGGTGTCTAACCAGATCCTTACTCTGGATGGCATTACCCTGACCTCTAGTAATACTGTGAGAAATCTTGGAGTCATTTTTGATCAGGATATGTCATTCAAAGCGCATATTAAACAAATATGTAGGACTGCTTTTTTGCATTTACGCAATATCTCTAAAATCAGAAAGGTCTTGTCTCAGAGTGATGCTGAAAAACTAATTCATGCATTTATTTCCTCTAGGCTGGACTATTGTAATTCATTATTATCAGGTTGTCCTAAAAGTTCCCTAAAAAGCCTTCAGTTAATTCAAAATGCTGCAGCTAGAGTACTGACGGGGACTAGAAGGAGAGAGCATATCTCACCCATATTGGCCTCTCTTCATTGGCTTCCTGTTAATTCTAGAATAGAATTTAAAATTCTTCTTCTTACTTATAAGGTTTTGAATAATCAGGTCCCATCTTATCTTAGGGACTTCGTAGTACCATATCACCCCAATAGAGCGCTTCGCTCTCAGACTGCAGGCTTACTTGTAGTTCCTAGGGTTTGTAAGAGTAGAATGGGAGGCAGAGCCTTCAGCTTTCAGGCTCCTCTCCTGTGGAACCAGCTCCCAATTCAGATCAGGGAGACAGACACCCTCTCTACTTTTAAGATTAGGCTTAAAACTTTCCTTTTGCTAAAGCTTATAGTTAGGGCTGGATCAGGTGACCCTGAACCATCCCTTAGTTATGCTGCTATAGACGTAGACTGCTGGGGGGTTCCCATGATGCACTGTTTCTTTCTCTTTTTGCTCTGTATGCACCACTCTGCATTTAATCATTAGTGATCGATCTCTGCTCCCCTCCACAGCATGTCTTTTTCCTGGTTCTCTCCCTCAGCCCCAACCAGTCCCAGCAGAAGACTGCCCCTCCCTGAGCCTGGTTCTGCTGGAGGTTTCTTCCTGTTAAAAGGGAGTTTTTCCTTCCCACTGTAGCCAAGTGCTTGCTCACAGGGGGTCGTTTTGACCGTTGGGGTTTTACATAATTATTGTATGGCCTTGCCTTACAATATAAAGCGCCTTGGGGCAACTGTTTGTTGTGATTTGGCGCTATATAAAAAAAATTGATTGATTGAACTGTAAGAAACCGCCTAAAGGAAATGGGATTTACATACAGAAAAGCTAAACAAAAGCCATCATTAACACCTAAACAGAAAAAAACAAGGTTACAATGGGCTAAGGAAAAGCAATCGTGGACTGTGGATGACTGGATGAAAGTCATTCAGTGATGAATCTCGAATCTGCATTGGGCAAGGTGATGATGCTGGAACTTTTGTTTGGTGCTGTTCCAATGAGATTTATAAAGATGAATGCCTGAAGAGAACATGTAAATTTCCACAGTCATTGATGATATGGGGCTGCATGTCAAGTAAAGGCACGGGGGAGATGGCTGTCATTACATCATCAATAAATGCACAAGTTTACGTTGATATTTTGGATCCTTTTCTTATCCCATCAATTGAAAGGATGTTTGGGGATGATGAAATCATTTTTCAAGATGATAATGCATCTTGCCATAGAGCAAAAACTGTGATAACATTCCTTGCAAAAAGACACATAGGGTCAATGTCATGGCCTGCAAATAGTCCGGATCTTAGTCCAATTGAAAATGTTTGGTGGAAGTTGAAGAAAATGGTCCATAACAAGGCTCCAACCTGCAAAGCTGATCTGGGAACAGCAATTAGAGAAAGTTGGAGCCAGATTGTTGAGTACTGTTTGTCACTCATTAAGTCCATGCCTCAGAGACTACAAGCTGTTATAAAAGCCAGAGGTGGTGCAACAAAATACTAGTGATGTGTTGGAGCGTTCTTTTGTTTTTCATGATTCCATAATTTTTTCCTCAGAATTGAGTGATTCCATATTTTTTTCCTTCTGCTTGGTCTAAAAAAGTAAACGTTACTGACTGCCACAATTTTTTTTCCCTGATTTCTTAGTGTTTCTTAAAGCCAGAAAGTTGCCATTTGAAATGACTTTAGTTTTGTGTCATGTCTGTGATCTGCTTTTTTTCTACGAAATTAAACAACTGAATGAACATCCTCCGAGGCCGGTGATTCCATAATTTTTGCCAGGGGTTGTATGTAAAGAATAAAACTTCCAACTCAAACATTATGTAATAGGAAGCTAATATAAATAAATGTGCAACTGTAGCTTAGTCATTTGTTATTGGAGAGAGTTGTCCACTAACTGAATGGACAGTGGGTTTAATCCCCAATTATGGCTGAATGCCGATATGTCCTTGAGCAAGACACTGGACACCTAACCTACAGAACCTCTAGGGACACTGGCCAAATAAGTGCCAGATTAAAACGTAGAGAAAGATGAAGCTATTGGGAAAGCCCAATGTTAGCATTTTGATCTTTTTTTGGGGGGGGGTGAGTCTGTGTATGTGTATTGAAAACACTTAAGAGCTTTTATTTTTATGTCACAGAGTAATTCTAGAATTTCACAATGTGTACATTTTTCTTGTTGACTTGTGTTTTTGTCAGCCAATCTGGTTTGCATAATCTGGACCCGTCTGGTTTTGTTTGTGACGCAACTCTGCAACAATAACCTTGCGTTTCGGAAGATTTGGATTTGTAATAGAATGCTGAATATCTAATCCTGACTATCTTCTCACAAAAAATTAATTAATTAATTATCATCCGCTATCCACGTTTTCCTTATCAGCACCAGTGAGAGTGAAGGATCCCTGAAGAGAAAAACCGACCTTGTCTACAAGGCCACCAACAATCATAAGGTACAAAATAATAATAATTATTGATAAATAAATACTTGTAAGAAATTGATTCCAATACTGTAACACATAGTATTTGTTGTTTTACAGCTATTGCACATACATTTGGTACTTGAAAGAAAAGTCAGGTTTGCTCAAGGAATTCCATGATGAAATAATTTAAAATACATATACAGTGTGTCCAGAAAATATTCACAGTGCTGCACTTTTTCCACATTTTTATGTTACAGCAATATTCCACAATGGATGAAATTCATTTTTTTCCTCAAAATTCTACACACAATACCACAGAATAAAAAGTAAATCCCTTTTGGCTGCTCCCTTGATTTCACTTGGGGTCACCACAGTAGATGCAAGGTGGAGCTGCATGTTGCCTTGACACATGTTTTACACCAGATGCCCTTCCTGACACAACTCCACATTACAAGTTTTAGAATTTTGCAAATTTATTAAAAATAATAATAATAATAAAAGTAAGACATCGCATGTACATAAAGTATTTGCCATGAAGCTCAAAACTGAGCTCAGGTGCATCCTGTTTCCACTGATCATCCTTGAGATGTTTCTACAGCTTAATTGGAGTCCACCTAGGTTGAATTCAGTTGATTGGACATGATTTGGAAACACACACCTGTCTACATATAAGGTCCCACAGTTGACAGTGCATGTCAGAGCACAAACCAAGCATGAAGTCAAAGGAATTGTCTGTAGACCTCTTAGACAGGATTTTCTTGAGACACAAATGTGGGGAAGGATACAGAAACATTTCTGCTGTTTTGAAGGTTCCAATGAGCACAGTGGCCTCAATCAAGGCCATTGTGCTTCTGGGAAGAAGGGCCTTAGTCAGGGAGGTGACCAAGAACCCCATGGTCACTCTGTCAGAGCTCCAGCATTCCTCTGTAGAAAGAGGAGAACCTTCCAGAAGGACAACCATCTCTGCAGCAATCCAACAATCAGGCCTGTATGGTAAAGTGGCCAGACAGAAGCCACTCCTTACTAAAAGACACAAGGCAGCCCACCTTGAGTTTGCCAAAAGGCACCTGAAGGACTCCTAGACCACAAGAAACAAAATTCTCTGGTCTGATGAGACAAAGATTGAACTCTTTGGTGTGAATGCCAGGCATCATGTTTGGAGGAAACCAGGCACCATTCCTACAGTGAAGCATGGTGGTGGCAGCATGATGCTGTGGAGATGTTTTTCAGTGGCAGGAACTGAGAGACTAGTCAGGATTGAGGGAAGGATGAATGCAGCAATGTACAGAGACATCCTGGATGAAAACCTGCTCCAGAGGTCCTGACCTCAGACTGAGGCAATGGTTCAGAGCCCAGACCTGAATCCGATTGAGCATCTCTGGAGAGATCTGAAAGTGGCTGTGCACCGGCGCTCCCAATCCAACTTGATGGAGCTTGAGAGGTGCTGCAAAGAGGAATGAGCAAAACGGCCCAAAGATAGGTGCACCAAGCTTGTAGCATCATATTCAAGACGACCTGAGACTGTATTTACTACCAAAGTATTGAGGAAAGGGTGTGCATACTTACGTACACATGATTTCTTAGTTTTTTATTTTTAATGCATTTACAAATGTTAAAAGAAAAAGTATTTTGTGTTGTCATTATGAGTAGAATTTTGAGGGAAAAAAATAATTTAGCCCATTTTGGTATAAGGCTGTAACATAACAAAATGTGGGAAAAGTGAAGTGAATCCTGTCTGGATGCACTGTATATTCAACTTAGGCTTTGCATCAATTTGCAGATTATGTTGATAATAATGGCATCTGTATTAGTATATTCTTTACTAATTCAAACTGCTTTGCAACATTCATGCAACACAAGGGTTTTTAAACATATTTAAAGCCATTAAAAAAGTTTAAAATACCAAAAATATTTTAAAAAAAATTCTCAAAACATTAAAATAAGAACATAGTTAAAAAATAAACTCACAATTGAATATAAAATATCATTTTGACTTTTGAGTTTTTGCAGTGCTTGATGTTGAGAACAAGTTGTCATAAATCATAAAAGAAGAAAAAATGTAAGTTCCATTTCTTTTGATTAATTGATTTACTTATTTTAGCAAAATTGAAAATAGAATCTACAGTATACACGGTATACACACTTGGATATGCTGCATGCTATACATGTTTTTCTTTTTCTGTGCTACTAATCTTTCTCTTGATTATGTTTCTCTTCTTCCCTCTCTGCCACAGTTGGAATTTCAGGCAAATGTTCACTGAAATTTTGTCATATGTTTGCTGGTCTCAGCTGAATTATTCAAGGCTTAAATTTTGCATAGAGGAACTGCAAAAAGTTTGGTTTTAACAGAATCTAAAAACAAAATGTTTTTTTTGTTTGTTTGTTTGGTTTTTTTTTTGTGAAAGTTATAATGAGAAGTCGATGAATGAATTTAATAAAATATCACTATTGGGTTTGGACTTGTGCACAGGATTAGTTTAAGGGCCTTCACAAATTTGAAAATCTGATTCATTAATTTTTTGATACAAACCCCACCTTTCAAACTCGTTGGCAGGTTGTGGGCTTTAAATGAGTTTTCAGTAATACTGAGAAGTCATCATATTGAACAGTACTCTTCTCTGCAGAGCAGCGTCTGTGCATCTGTGAAGAATCCAGCAGGCTGCACTCCTCTTCTGAGGATGAGAACTTTCTATTTAATTCACTTTGTCTCTAATGATCCTCCTTTGGCAGGCCAAAAAATGTGAAAATGAAGGGATATGCTGAGTATTGCTCTGTTTCTGTGCTGTTTCTGCTCTTGTGTGTCATCCTGGCACCTTATTAAAATAGATTGTGGTTCTTTTTTGTTTTAGAACATACATGCTGCAGCCTTTAATTTTACATTATTTGCATAAATCTGCATGCAGAAGTTATTCCTTTGTGTCCTTACCTGCTCATATTGCATGCATCTGACTGATGGCGCCTCATTATGTGCAATCTCTTAATAAGCGTCTCTTGGCAACAGTGGACTCACAGAGGAAAGCTGCTCATGCCTCGGCCATTGAGAGGCATCTGTTCTTGAAGGGCAATTAAGTCACAGAGCCGTCGTCTCCAGCTTGTCAGAAGTGATGGTTACTCAACGTAACTTATAACGGCATCAAACTGCAGCATCAGTCAATCTGCTCAGTTTTCTTGTGCCTGAGGATATTTTTTTATCCAACTCTGCCTCTAAAGCAAATCATTGCTCTCGTCTGTATAAACCCCCAACATGAGATCAGATGGATGTGCTGTGTAAATGCCAGGCCTTTGGCTGGCTTGAGGGCTGTTTGTGATGCTTGCAGTTTCCAGATCAATAAAGTGATGCACTTTTATTTCAGAGGTTTAGTTGGATTTTAAACCAAATTGGCTCATAACTATAATGTTAAGGTTCACATTGCACCCTGCTAATTTGTTTCTGTGGGAGCTTGTGGTTTGAAAGACTGCTGACACGTTGTTTTGTTTAATTGTGAGGAAACGATGCTTGTCAAAGCATCAAAGGCTTTGTTGAAACTAACAAATGAACATAAGGGCTGTCAGACACACATTTATGATAGTTTGATTGTGTTTTCTGAACTTGATTCATGTTCTCTACCTGCTTACTCAGGTCAAGGGTCACAGGGGGGCTGGAGTCTATCCCAGCAGTCATGGGGTGAAAGGGAGGGTACATCCTGGACAGCATCTATTGCAGGGCAGCTACACATAGACACCTTCAACCGCACACCTACGGTCAATTTAACGTTTCCAGTCCACCTAACCTGCTTGTCTTTGGATTTGGGAGGAAGTCGGAGCACTCAGAGAGAACCCATGCAATCACGGGGAGAACATGCAAACTCCACACAGAAAGGAGTTGGGAAGTGATCCCACAACCTTCTTGGTGTGAGGCAACAGTGCTAACCACTCAGCTACTGTGTCACCCTACAAACTTCATTCAGTGCAGAATGTTTGTAGCCACTGTAGAAATAGCTACAGAGTGGTTCAGAAATGACTCACTGTTTGGAAACCCTCAGAAGAGTAAATGAAACGGTTGGTTGAGAATTGATTCACAATTTAACAATGCTTGGAAACACTGCTGTGGTGATATTTATTGGACTCTGGGAATTCTTTGGTTTAGAAAATGTCTGTTCACAAACTCAGACAGTTGCATCACAAAATGATTGTTTTATATGCTTGAACGACCAACAGAGACAGTTGCTTCAGATAAAGATCCACTTTCAGATTGCTTGAAGCATTACGTTGGTGACATCTACTGGATTCTGGGAATTGTTTCTTCAGGAAAATTAACTGTTCCCAAACACTTAAAAAAAAAAAAAAAAAAAAAAAAAATCAAAAATGAATTGAATGCTTGAGGAAAGTTGTTCTGTTTAACACAGTTGAAACACAAAAGAAAACAGTTGCTTAAGAATATTAAAATATATTTAAATAGTAAATGTAACAGTTGCTTTAAAAACTGACTTTGCCTTTTGACACATTCAAAACAAGAAATGAAACAATTGAATCACAGAATAATTTGCTCTTTCAAAAGGTTTAGAAAAACCAAATGAACCATTACTTCAGAAAACAATTATTTCAGAATACTTGAAACACTGTAATTTGACATCTAGTGGTCAGTAAGAATTTGTTATGAAATAACCCATTATTTTCATCTGCTCAGAGATAAATAAATGACTTTTTTTTTTTTTTTTTTTTTTTTTAAAACATGACTCAATTAGAAAATGCTCAAAACACGATATTGGTGATCTCTGTTGGACAGTGAGGATTTATTAGTTGAGGAAATAGTTCACTGTTTGGAAATGCAAACACTTCAAAAACACAGTAAAAAACAAATTAAACTTTTGCTTCAGGAATTTATTTTTTCTTTCCCCATTCAGAATGTGATTCATTTTTATTAAACACTGAGCAAATTGCTTCAGAAAAAGATGCACTGTTTGAAAAGACAGGAAGTGCAATCCTAGTGTAGAAATATTTGCCAGCTGTATGCACTTGACATTGATTCGTGCATATGACCCAATCATTACTGTAACATGTACTTTAAAAAAGGTTCCTGATGTATATTTGTACAATGCTACAAACACCACAGTCGTTTTCATGTTGGACCGCTGTCTTTATCACATTAAAGTTTTTCTTCTACTGTTAACAATCAAAAGGCTCCAGTTGCATCATGGGATATTGTAATGTAGTGGATCATCCAGGCACAACTCGCCTACTGAGTATTCGGATACCCTGGGGGTTATGATGTACTTCTCAGGCTTCTTTCCTACTATATAGTACACCGGTATGTGTATTCAGATGTAGGACATGATTGTTATCTAGTGGTCAAAAAGGATCCCTCCCCATTCCTGGCTCCGCCCCTCTGTTACATCACCCTGGTGTGTTAGTTAAATCCATTAATGTAGTCAGGGAGGGAAGGAGCGCACAGATTAAAATAAGGTTTATGTTGGCTTCTGTTAATAATCACTTTGTTAAAGTGAAGTGAATCTGAAATGTCTAAAAAGGGGAGCTATCTCCAAATAGTTCTGCAGGGCACGGGAAGAAAATGAAACAATTCTGTGCAAAATAAGAGTCCATCACTGATACGACTCCTAATAGAAATATGATTGTAGCTTTGTTCTGCTTCTGTCTGTAATGAGGGCGTAGGAGGATCAGAAAGAAGGCAGCGGCAAACTGCACTTAAACCGCTTTTTTTTTTTTTTTTTTTTTCTTTTTCAGGGAGCACAGTGATGTGGGCGAAGCACTCCACTCCCCTCCAGCCTTAAAAAAAAAAGTTGTTTATGTGCAGAGAGATGGTCTTTTTTTATGTCTGTCTCAGCATCTTGGCAGGGCCTGATCTCCCAAAGATCTTCTGTCAGAAACTGGGGCGCAATTTTCCTTTAAGGTTTCACGAGGCTGAATAATGTGCGCCACTGATTCCAGGATTCACTCCTTCACCCTCCACAAGCTTACACTTTGTGTCTGTGTGCATGTGCACGTGCACAGAAAGGAGGATCTGACAGGACCCTGAATGACGAGAAGCTCCAGGATCTCCAGAAACATCTCAGTCACCTGAAGATCGAGCTGCAGCTGGCACAACGATGAGTAAGGACATGTGTGATCACAGTTCCCATTAATGCTCTCGTGGTGCATTTTCCAGTTATTTCTCCTGGCATTTGTCTGATTGCTTGTCAAGTTGATGAGTTCGGGGTTTGTGGTGGTGATTATGTGTGCAGGCTCAGCGAGGAGCGAATGGCCAGAGTGAGCTCAGAGTCTCGTTTGCACCACCAGGAAGACCAGCTGGCTGAGCTGCAAGACCAACTAAGGAGAGTTTCGGGAATCTCACCACACACAGATTCACTGCAGACGGTAATGACGCTCACAGTGGCCGCACACAAAGCACGTTTGTGTCCGTCTGGCTGACTGAACTTTTCTCTACCACAGGATGTGATGACTCTGCAGGCAGAGTTGGCTGAGGCTGTGCTGCTACGTCAGCGCCAGGAGGAGACGCTGCGGCAGCGTGAGCGTGAGCTGACGGCCTTGAAGGGGGCGCTGAAGGAGGAGGTGGAGTGTCACGACAAGGAGATGGAGGCGCTGAGGGAGCAGTACAGCCATGACATGGAGAACCTGAGGAAGACCATGGAGCAGGTCACACAGGTTGGTTACACCTCACCCCGCAGTAAAAAGAAAAAACAAAAGTGGAGTTAAACATGAAATAGAAGATATGCATGAATGAGTGGGCGGGGTTTGAGCTACGGCTCCTCACGTTTTTCAGCCTGTCTCAGGGTGACATAGCCAAAGAGCAACCTCATAATTACACATTTAAAATGAATCCCCCCCACCACCACCACCACACACACACACACATAAAATACAGAAATCAAGAAACAAGTGTAGACTGCAGTGTGGTTGTCATCCACATGCATCCCAGTAAACAAAGTCTCCAGTTCAATGCCACCCAAGATACATGTACAGTCTTCAGAATCAACTGCTGCTGTCACGTGCATGTCTTAATAATAATAATGTAATGCACAGATGTTTTTGCCACCTTTGAATTTTGATCATGTATATGTGGAAGGCAATCAACAGCTTTTTATTATTTTTTATTTTATGTTAAATTGTATATTAAAATGCACTATGTTACACTGAGATATATCCAGATAGTACATGTTAATAATACATGCAAGCTTTTGAGTTTGTGCTGTTTTTTTTTCTTCTTCTTCTTTTTACAAGCACCTGTGGTGATCATTGTTTCTTAGAATCTCCAACCTTTTGTTGAAAGGTAATGCAGCATCCTGTGTTTATTATTCTCTCATTCCCAAACTGGACTCATTTACAAGCAGGGAATGTGATGACCTCAAAGAAAATGATTGCAAATCACTTTGATGACTTCATCATGACACCACGTGCGCCAGTCAATCATAAATCTAAGCTTTAAATCATCTCTCTTGAAAATATCACGCTGCCTAAGAGGAGAAAATAATCAGACTCACTGCTGCTTTTGATGATGGTGATTTGTGAGACGAAAGGACTGAAAGAGTTGGATGGTGGAGGATTTTTTTTGGGGGGGGGGGGGGGCACCACCTTGTTTGATAATTTTGACTTTAATTGTTCTTGTGTAGAGGTTGAAAACCTTAAAGGCATAAACTGAGAACATCTCTGGTTTTCTGTTCAATTTATGATGAACTCATGCTTGGAAAAAAACTAGATTAAAAGAATATTATGTTGAAATTGGGTTTGAAAACTTTAAATTAAGTCAGAATAAGGTTAATTAGATAGCAGTGATGTATTAATTCTGTTATCCTGATAACTGAGTAATCATTAGAATAGAATACAGTGCATCTGGAAGGTATTCACACACATTCACTTTTTCCACATTTTTTATGTTACAGTCTTATTCCAAAATGGATGAAACATTTTTGTTCCTCAAAACAACTACACCAACCCCATAATGACTATGTGAAAAAAGTGTTTGTTTTTTGTTTTTTAAGATTTTTGCAAATTTAGTGAAAATAAAAATACCAAGTAATCACATGTACAAGTATTCACAGCCTTTGCCATGAAGCCCAAAATTGAGCTCGGACCATCCTGTTTCCACTGATGATCCTTGAGATGCTTGTACAGCTTAATTGAAGTCCAACTGGGATAAATTCAGTTGATTGGAAGATCCCACAGCTGACTGCATGTCAGAGCACAAACCAAGTATGAAGTCAAGGAATTGTCTGTAGACCTCTGAGATGGCATTGTCTCGAGGCATAAATCTGGGGAAGGGTACAGAAACAATTCTGCTGCTTTTCCAAATGAGCACAGTGGCCTCCATCATCCGTAAATGGAAGAATTTCAGATCTAAACTGAGCGATCGGGTGAGAAGGGCCTTAGTCAAGGAGGTGGCCAAGAACCTGATGGTCACTCTGTCAGAGCTCCAGGATTCTTCTGTGGAGAGAGGAGAACCTTCCAAAAGGACAACCATCTCTGCAACAAAGATTGAATTCTTTGGCGTGAATGCCAAGCATCATGTTTGGAGGAAACCAGGCACCATCCCTACATGGTGAAGCATGGTGGTGGCAGCATCATGCTGTGAGAATGTTTGTCTGTGGCAGAAACTGGGAGACTAGACATGATTGAGAGAAAAAGAATGCAGCAATGTACAGAGACATCCTGGATGAAAACCTGCCCCAAGCGCTCTTGACCTCAGATTGGGGAAGTGATTCAGAGCCAAAACCTGAATCCGATTGAACATCTCTGGAGAGATCTGAAAATGGCTGTGCACCAACACTCCCCATCCAACCTAATGGAGCTTGAGAGGTGCTGCAAAAAAATGGGCAAAACTGCCCAAAGATAGGTGTACTAAGCTTGTGGCATCATATTCAAGAAGATTTGAGGCTGTAATAGCTACTAAAGGTGCATCAACAAAGTATTGAGCAAAGGGGTGAATACTTATATACATGTACAGATACAGATTCTTTATTGTCATTGTAACGGGTACAACAAAAGGTAAGGTGCAAGCCTTTCAGTGCAAATAAACCTGAGTAAACCATGTGCGGAATTGAAAGGTCTGGGGAAGAAAAGAAAATAAACATAAAATTTAACTGAATGAAAAAGGTATGCCCAGAGCGCAAATAAAAAAAAGAAAAAAATATCAGTAAGTACGTAGTAGCAAAAAAGAGATTACATATAAAAAAAAATGTCCAAAACTGTGGATATTTCAGTGGCAGTGGATATTGCACATAATCAAATTGCACTCTTTTTAAGTGTGGCATGTGACATGGCTATATGATGTGAATTCTTAGCTTTTTATTTTTAATAAATTTGCAAAAATTTCAAAACTTTTTTATGTTGTCATTATGGGGTGTTGTGAGTAGAATTTTGAGGGGAAAAATGAATTTTAGAATAAGGCTGTAACATAGCAAAATGTGGAAAAAGTGAAGCACTGTGAATATTTTCCAGATGCACTGAAGAATAAATAAGCTTTGCTGTGATGATAGAACTTGATGACAAAGAAGGAAATTGATGACCTTTGCTGAGAAAGGTGATAGAAATTCTTCTTTGATGGATCTTAAATAAAACAATAAATACAATACAACTTACATTAAAACATAAATACAGGCATTACAGGGGACTGTGAAAAGTGAATGGTACTTCACTTGGTACTTGCTTCACAGCAGTAAAGCATTAAAATGTACAAAAATATTTTTAAATTAAATGAATTTTGGTAGCTTTGGCCTCCAGCTGTATTTACATTAATGTACAATTCTTTTCGTGTGTGTGTGTCTACCAGTCACAAGAGCAGATAGAAGAGGAGAGGGAGAAGGTGAACGTCTCCATGGTGTCCCTGGAGGAGGAGCTGCAGACCTGCAGAAATCAGGGAGTAGAGTGGAAGACGGACCTGGAGGCGACCACGCAGGAGCTCCAAGACACCAGACAGGAGTTAGTTTTCACTATGCAGGACATCTGCTTATTCTGTTAACACTTACCATATTGTACTGGAGTATATAGGTAGATAGTTTATTATTATTGTCATTTTCATGTTCACATAAAAAACTAAATTATGTTTCACACATCCACATGAAATCCGTCCTGAGTACCTTAAGTCTCTGGATGTTGTGGGACTGTCTTGGCTGACACGCCTCTGCAACATCGCGTGGCGATCGGGGACAGTGCCTCTGGATTGGCAGACCGGGGTGGTGGTCCCTCTGTTTAAGAAGGGGGACCGGAGGGTGTGTTCCAACTATAGGGGGATCACACTCCTCAGCCTCCCCGGTAAGGTCTATTCCAGAGTACTGGAGAGGAGAATTCGACCGACGGTCGAACCTCGGATTCAGGAGGAGCAGTGTGGTTTTCGTCCTGGTCGCAGCACACTGGACCAGCTCTACACGCTCCATCGGGTGCTCGAGGGTTCATGGGAGTTTGCCCAACCAGTCCACATGTGTTTTGTGGATCTGGAGAAGGCATTCGATCGTGTCCCTCGGGGCACCCTGTGGGGAGTGCTCCGGGAGTACGGGGTCCAGGGTCCTTCGCTAAGGGCTATCCGGTCCCTGTACGACCGCAGCAGGAGCTTGGTTCGCATTGCCGGTAGTAAGTCAAACCTGTTTCCAGTGCACATTGGCCTCCGCCAGGGCTGCCCTTTGTCACCGGTTCTGTTCATTATTTTTATGGACAGAATTTCTAGGCGCAGCCATGTTGTAGCGGGGGTCTGGTTTGGGAACCACTGAATCTGGTCTCTGCTGTTTGCGGACGATGTGATTCTGTTGGCTTCATCAAATCAGGACCTTCAGTGTGCACTGGGGCGGTTTGCAGCCGAGTGTGAAGCGTCCGGGATGAAAATCAGCACCTCCAAATCCAAGGCCATGGTTCTCGACCGGAAAAAGGTGCTTTGCCCTCTTCAGGTCGGTGGAGTGTCCTTGCCTCAAGTGGAGGAGTTTAAGTATCTCGGGGTCTTGTTCACGAGTGAGGGACGGATGGAGCGTGAGATCGATAGACGGATCGGTGCAGCATCTGCAGTGATGCGGTCGCTGTATCGGGCCGTCGTGGTGAAGAGAGAGCTGAGTATGGGGGCAAAGCCGATTGATCTACGTTCCGATCCTTACCTATGGTCATGAGATTTGGCTCATGACCGAAAGAACGAGATCGCGAGTACAAGCGGCCGAGATGAGTTTCCTCCGCAGGGTGGCTGGGCGCTCCCTTAGAGATAGGGTGAGGAGCTCGGTCACTCGGGAGGAGCTTGGAGTCGAGCCGCTGCTCCTCCATGTCGAAAGGAGTCAGTTGAAGTGGCTCAGGCATCTTTTCCGGATGCCCCCTGGACGCCTCGCTGGAGAGGTGTTCCGGGCACATCCCATTGGGAGGAGGCCCCGGGGAAGACCCAGGACATGCTGGAGGGACTATATCTCTCGGCTGGCTTGGGAACGCCTTGGGGTTCCCCCGGAGGAGCTGGGGGAGGTGTGTGTGGATCGGGAGGTCTGGGCGGCTTTGCTTGAGCTGCTGCCCCCGCGACCCGACTCCAGATAAAGCGGAAGAAAATGGATGGATGGATGGATGGATGGACATCCACCAGTAGTAGATCAGTGCACAGTCCAAAGTTGCACCGGAATATGGGGTCAAGGGAGGTGTGGTTAAACTGGTGGGCTTCTGACTAGAAGATCCTGTGTTCAAATCACCGTCAGACTGGAAAGTCACCCTGGGCCTTTGGGTAAGGTTCTTAATCCCCAAGTGGCTCCCAGTGTATAATGAGCACCTTGTATGGCACCCTGACATCGTTGTGTGAATGGGTGAATGTGAGGCATCATTGTAAAGCACTTTTGTATAGGAGTGGCCGAGACAGGAAGCTTTGTTTACATCCTGAAAATAATAATTCCAAGCATGTGTAATTGACTCTTATTTAAGTATAGACGCCACTCTTGGAAGGATGTTGCATATTTTTGTGTAGGCCAAGATACACTAAGCTTGGAATGTAGATGCAGTTTTTCTCCCATTGGTGGCACCACTTAAGTCAAATTTGGATGTAGGCCCATATGGTTGGTCTCTTCTTAATGCTTGCACTCTTTCACTTGACTTTATATTTGGCAGGAATGGGAAGCACTTAAGCAAGCAAACGTGAGCGGGGAACCATTCCAATTTGCTTTGATTAGGTTACTTTTGAATCGACAAATCTGAAGCTGAGATATGTTTCTCTAAATTGACTTGAAACGTTCGTATCTGAGTGGATTTTGCACCTGATAGCATGTACGTACTGTGATTCTTACAGCAGTGGCTTGTTACTAACAGTAATCTGATTTACTCTGTACACAAACACAGTCAAGTCAAACCATTCAAATCATCAACTGAGTGGCTCACATGAAAATTACAGTACTTTCCTTAAAAGACATGTTGCATGTTTTTTAATGTCCCATTTAGCAACACAAGATCAAAGTACTCATGACTATAATTCTCTCTGTGCATGTGTGCACATAATTAGTGGTTTCTGATGTTTTTATTCCTCTCCCTAAGAGAGGTAACAGGTGCATTTCCAATTTAAACAGAGTTCTGGCTGAATTTAACAATAATCATTATTAAGCTTGTAGACTCTCTCAGATGTCATAAAACTGTCAATCTCTATAAGGAACTTTTTAATAGATTTAATGTTGAATAATCCCTTCCAAAAAATAACCAGCTTACATGCGAGTTAAAAGGGCTGTTACACTGTTTTAACCCGCATGTCAGCTGTTTATTGCCGCGTAATGGATGTGGAATGTCTCCATGACATTTGTACAGGCAACATGATGACACAGATTACATTTTTCACAGTTATATACAACACTTAGCGTTTTTAACAGGGTGCATTTATGGCTCATGGCCACAGGTCCACAAAATCTTCTCGCTGCTGCTTTTACCATCACTGCATCAAAATGAACAGTTTTCACTTAAAAACGAGTCGTTATAACACAACATCACACTTGTGTAAACTTTGGAATTAATCTGTGCCTCCATTCTTAACGTTAGCAGCTACATTCCATTGAAGCGCACTCTGGGACGCTCCTAGTAGCTACGTCAACTGTCGGAATCACCCGAGTACTCACGAGTACTTTGTTTTCTTAAGTCTCCATAGCTGTTTGCTGTGAATGCTGTATACTTTGAAACCGGTCACTGAAGTGCACAAAGTAATCCCGGTGGTTCATCGGATGATCACTAGCAGCCTAAATCTAAATTGTTCTGATTTTGGAGCGACATGTCCTTTAATTAAAAAAAAAGCATGAATTGCTTTTGTATAAGAATTATGAATTTGCCTAAGTGTATAATATATGTTTAATGCTTGACAATAGAAATTTTTAAATCAAAAATCTGGATGTTGTGGTGATTGTTCTTTTTATGCAGTATTTTAAGCTGCTTCTGCTTTGTTTGTCCCAGTAAAAAATACACACACCCCATATGCTTTTAAATGTCTTATTATATGATGGTGAATTTTTTTTTTTTTAATTCAGGCTTTATTTTTTTTATTAATTATTGCCTTGAATCTTAAAGGCAAAACAACTCTCTCAAAACATGATTTAAATGTCATAAAATATACAACACTGAATGATGAATTGCATAAATACACAGCTTGAATATAACACAACAAAATCATCACATTCAATTATTTTGTTTTATTCATTCATTTTCTGCTGCTTGTCTGGGTGGCAGGAGACCAAGCAGTTCAGTCTACAATTCTCTGTTTTGTTTTATATTTTTGTAATTTTTTTCCCCAAACTTTGAGATTAAAGAGCAGAACTTTGAAAAAAAATTGTAGAAAGAAGCCTGACTTGGTTTTTGTTGTTGTTTTTAAATAAAATAACACTTTAAAAATCCGTGGGTGTGTGTGCTTTTAAATCTTTCTTTATGTGCATGTGTTTGCGTTTCTGTGTGTGTCTCTGTGCATCTGTAAGCACATGTGTGTGGCAGATTGTCACTATGCACTCTTTAACTGGGCTATTTTTCTGCAGGCTGCTGAACGCTTGTCTGGAGAAGGAGAAAATTGAGGAGGCGCTGAAGGAGCTTCAGGATTCTCAGTCAGCCACAAAGAAACAAATTCCTGCTTCTGATGTTAATCTTTCTTCTCTGAAGGTGAATGATGAGCCAATCAAGAGGCAGCTCAAATCTCATCTTCTGCATCATATTATGGAAATAATTTCTTCATTCATTTTCATTGTGTTCACACTCTGCATTGACACATTTTTGTGCATGTTCCTCCTCCTCATGCACGTTATTCCTCTCTTGGTGACTTCTCAGAAGGAGCTTCAACGTTGCCATGACGATCTGAAGCAGGCTCGCACAGACCTGGACAAACAGAAGGCCGAGTTGGACGAAAAGCGTGAGGCACTTGTGGCCCTGAAGAAGGCAAGCGGCGAGCGGGAGGCAGAGCTTCTGTCTGAGATCAGCAGGTTGAAGGAGCAGAAACATCAGGAAGAGCTGGAAAAGTCATCAGAAAAGATAAAGGAGGTGACACATCATCTGGAATGGAAGAAAAAAGAAGATATGAGCACATCTACAAAAACATAATGCTTCATTAGAATTCCATAAGTGTTTGATTCCAGTATAATCTCTCTCTCTCTCTCTCTCTGTCATTTTCACTCCTCTTCAGTCATCACCTGGGTCCTCAGGAAGGACCGTGGTGGATCATGGCACAGTGGAGCTTCAAGAAGCAAACACTCGCCTCAGAGAGAGGTTGGCTCGCATGGTACGGCGCCAAAAGCTGCTCAGAGCTTTAGGCTCATAATGCAAATTACATTCGCACATGGGATAAACACAATGCATAAAAATGTCTTTTAGTCTGCCTGCACAAGCTATAGTTCAACCGTGAGCCATGAAGTCAATTACACCTAGAGAAAAACTGTATAGGATTAGAATACATTCAGTCTGAATTTGCAGAGGATGTAGAGTGTGCTTCATGTGCACTGGAAGATCAGCGTATCACAGCTGCAGGCTGCTTACTGCTTTGCAAATTAGTCTTTACCCAAATCACTGTAGATAAAAAGCTGACAATGAACCAGTCTCAAGGCTAAGGGCTAACCTTTTGTTATGGATTTTGCATGAAATAGTCAAGACAACAAAGTCTACTTTAAAGCTACAGAGTATGGAGGCCACTGTGCTCACTGGGACCTTCAAAGCAGCAGAAATATTTGTGTAAATATATGTATACAGTCTGCTGGTTGCTAGTGTTGGCTAACAAGCTTGATAACCCTTATTTTTTTGTGAAATGTAGGATCATACATTCGGTTTATCACAATAGAAGGCAACAGACCAGGAATCCCAGTACCCAAAGAAGCCAGAACAAAGGGAAACTGGTGATGGCATAATGCAATCTGCAAACTCACCATTAGATGGCACTACATCCTACACACTGTAGCTTTAAAATAAAAGGCCTTGTAGTCCTTTATTATGTAAAGTCCATAAGTATGACAGATACTGTCTAAAAATGCAGAGTAAATCATTAAATCATGTTGTTAAAATGTAAATGAGTTTGCTGTTTACATAGTAAATATTTTCCTATTGGGAGTGTGGAGACAGAACATTTGATTACCAGCATGAAAGGAATCCTAATTTAAATGGAGGTGTTTGTTGTCCCTGTCCACGAAGCGTCACTCCAGTGTGTCACGGAGCTCAGAGGCTGAGGAGACTGTGGAAGCCCTGGAGGATGAGAACCGCTCCCTGAAGTCTCAGCTGGAGGAGGCCAAGAGAGGAACAGGTCGCCTGAGCAAGGAGATGGATGAACTGACGCGGCGACTGGAGGAGAGGGACCTGGAGCGGGAGGCGCTGCGCAGGGGCAAGACTGACCTGGAGGAGCAGAAGAGGCTTTTGGACCGAGCACTGGAGAAGATTAACAAAGATGTGTGTGAGGGTCAGATTTGTTCATCATGCCTAAGGTGACGCGTAGACACCACTCAGCTCCTCCTCCTCTGCCGTCAGATGGAGATAATGATGGGAGACTCCCGTCAGTCTGTGTCGGCACTGCAGGCACAACTGGATGACTACAGGGAGCGTTCGAGGAAAGACCTGCTGGAGGCGCAACGCAACAACAAGGACAGACTGGCTGAGCTGCAGAGGGTCCAGAACAACCTGAAGAGTCAGCAGGAGGAGGTGAGGGAGGAAACATCAACGCCCCAAACTGCTGTTTTAAAAACCGTCGTACTGTTTTAGCATACGACGTGTTTTGTGTGGAAATCTAAATGGTTGTTGATTTGCATCTGGTTCTGTTTTGTGATTAAATTCAAAAACTGTAGTAAAAAAAAAAACCACACACAAAAGTCAGATTTTTGAAAATAAAAGTTGACATTTCAGCTTTCTTTTTCATAATTATGACTTTCAGTGTTGAAGTTGCCCTTTCCTCTCATAATTTTGATTTTTTTTTTTTTTTTGTTTGTTTGCTTGGGATGGGAGTCATATCATTTTATAATTGTCCACTTTCTGTGACAACCTGGTGAAAACAGAATTCCACAAATTAAAGCTAAAAATGACATATTGAACTGCAGTGGCACTTAGTGTTCCTTTGCCAAAGCAGAAATGGCAACATTTTGCAATATTATATGATTACATTGAAAGTGTCTTGGATCTCCCCCCAAATTAAATGGACTGTTTTCATGTCCAACATTTTCTCCACATTTGTTGATAATCTGTTATATAACACATGCGACAATTTCTGAAAGAAAAAAAAAAATTGTGTGTGTGGGGGAGGGGAGGGGTGCATTTCATGACATTTGTCAGTTTTGGTACAGAAATGAAACCCAGTGTTTTTAATTAAATAAATTTTTGTTTCACTAACTTAAATGAGTGAAATTAAATGAAAAATGTATTTATTTATTTATTTGTCTATATGAAAAAGGTATCTCATAATTTTGAGTGTGTGTTGGGGGGGTGCATTTCATGACATTTGTCACAGTTTTGATACAAAATTAAACCCAGTGTTTTTAATTATATAATTTTTTGTTTCACTAACTTAATTTAAATTAGTGAAATTAAATGAAAAATGTATTTATTTGTGTATATGAAAAAAAGGTATTTCATAATGTTGGGGGGGGGGGGGGTTGCTTAGTGTACACAGTCTTATTCCAAGAACTGATGTTGAACTACAGTGCCACTCAGTATTATACAGTGCAACTTTGTTTCTGGTTCATCATTTTTGGAACTGTTATAAGTTATAATATATAATCTGTACAATGATTCATCCTAGATTTCTTGAAAACCCATCACAGTTAACATGCCTTGTATTTTTTTCCTGAAACTGCTCAGATTTCTTGTGCCCACCTTTTTATTTATTTATTCATTTATTTTTTTGAAAACCACCAAAAAATAAATTGGTTTGTTTAGGAAATTATGCAACGAAGACACACACATCCAAAACACGTAAAAGGTGTGCTGGAGCAAGAAAAATTGTACCAAAAATAGAAACCTTCATCATGACTGCCCTTCATCAGACAGACTTCAGCGCTGTCTGATGAAGGGCAGTTTGCCCGAAACATTACATTTTTGTTAAATAAAGCTTTTTTGTATTGGAGCTCTGCGGTTGTGCGGATCAGTCAGTTTCTATTTTTGTTTAGAAATAGAAACACAACCAATCATCTACATTTGCTCTGATCACCTTTGTGAGTTATCAGTACACAGTCCACAATTATTTTTTAATCTTAATCTGCTGGGACAAACTACAGCTAATGTCCCTTAATTGGACAAAGTGGGTGTAGAAAGTGAAATCATTCATTTTTAATCCAATCTTTAATTAAAACGCATTTCCTGAATTACAGTTTTTAAATCAATGTGATTTTATGTGCTTGACATTTTAGTGTCTTTTTTTAATTGTATTTTACTTTGTATGTACGGCTGACAGTGTGCTGTATAAGTAACATTGTTGATGTTATAAAAAGCAGCACACCCAAGGGAAGAACAAAAACATAACTTGTTGAATTTGTGCACTGCTTTGTAGGTTTCTCGGCTGAAGAAGGAGCTGCTGGTGTGCGTCGAGGACAGAGACAGCGCGCAGCTGGAGAGAGACCTGCTCAACAACCACCTCAAACACCTGGAGGAGGAGCTGGAGTCTGAGAAGAGCGTCCACAACGACCGCTCCAGGGAGGTCAGAGGCCTGGAGGTCAGACTTCAACAAGCACACTGGGTTTAAAAGAGATGGCAGCGAGTCATGTCTAAAGATGGGATATGCAAACAAATATATACGTATAAATAAATCTTTGTGCTCACAGGAAAAGATTAAGGCCCTGGAGATGGAGTTGGATGAGGAGAGGAGCAGCGTGGAGCTTCTGAACGACCGCGTCTCACGCAGCAGAGATCAGGTGCTGCAGACAAGGCAGCAGGAGGCTTTTGTTTGTTTGTTTGTCCATTCCTCTGTATTCACGCTGTTTATTTTGTATCCTTCAGGTGGACCAGCTTCGTACAGAGCTCATGCAAGAACGTTCAGCGAGACATGACTTGGAAATGGACAAGAGCTCGCTTGAGAGACAAGTACAGTAACGTGCTGTTTAGCTGTTCAACACACGCACACTCACACACACACACACACACACACACAGAACAGCTTTAGTATCCTGCTGCCGTACACACAGTGTGCTTGACATCATGTCAACCTGCTTCTGTATTTGTTTGTGGACACATTCTTGAGAATATGAACTCACTGATTGTACATGGTAGACACTTTATACTTACACCATAGATATGCTCGCGTGGCACAGATGAGCTTGTTACATTTTTGTTTGTCACAAATATTTGCACATTGACAATGTGTTTTTTTTTTTTTTCCCCCCCCCATTTTGAACACAATAACTCTATAGCAATACATGTATGACAGACACGATACTTTATACTACACTTGATACTATATGTACCCTGCTTAGAGTATATGAGGTTGTTACATTTGTCTGGTGCTTTTATTTGCATGTGAATGAGTCTGAAGTGGGGTTTTTTCCCATCTTTTATAAATACAGTAAGTCTGTTGTCACAAATTTTAGACACCTGACTAGGGATGGGTATGGATAAGATTTTATCGATACCGTTATCGATTCCGCTTATCGATCCGATCCCTTATCGATACCTCTTGTGAGTTTTTTGTGTACTAAAAGTAGGCTTTACAGGTTTTCTATGTCAAAGGGTCAAAGAGCTTTTTCTTATCGTGCTGGCAGTGCGGGTTCAAGGGATCTCTGGACAGCCTATGTGGTCCTGAAAGATGGCCAGTAAAGGTGACTCATATGGAGTTCAGCTAAACGGACCAAACCCCAGCTCGGGGCCCCCTTCACCCTACGACAGCTTCCCCAAAAGTAGAGACCGGGTAGATCTTCCAAACCCCTATGGTCCTGTTGCAAAGACAGCAAGCTCTCCTGCTCCTCCAGCAGAGGATGAGGTCCAAGAGATTTTTGGGAGCCCTCTTAAGCGACCTCCAGGTGATGGGCAAGCAGGCACGCAAGTAGAGGAGGAGGGTGGAGCTGTGCGAGGAGGACAGGTGGAGAGATGAAGCCCGAGCCCCAACTCAAAGCAAAGGAAATGGAGACACGTCTGACCGAGTGGAGCAGAAAGGATGAGGAGTACAATGAGGCAGGACTGAAACTGTCAAATTACAGGTGCAGGGTCAAGAGGGGTCAACCAAAATGGTGCTGACTCCTTGTTAGAATCTTTCCCAGACCCACCCACCCCAGTGTCAAAGGATGAAGTACCTGCCCCAGCCATCGACACAAACTCCCTCGCTCCTATCAACAAACTCATAAGCAAGTTCAACAGCGGCTCACCGGGTGGTGGCACACAGACCAGGGGGCGCTCTGGAGCAAGGCAGCGGCTCAAATTTGACCAGCAGAGACGGTCCAGAAGTCTTGACGCAAGACAAGAAGTCAAGGCTCCCAGTCCGGTGTCCCCTCCCTCTTCCCTGTCTTCCATTCTGAATCCCTACGTGACTCCTGTCACTCCCTTTTCTGCCTTTTCCAATTCGTTGACATCGTCTGCCTCAGTGAGCGGTAGCCTGAAAAGAAGCCCTGTATCCGTTTCCAAGGTGACTGGACATGAGGCACTCAAGATGAGCTTTAAGTCACCAGGGACGTTTGTTACCAAGGACACCCCTCCAGCTGTAGTAAAGAAGCCTGTAAGTACCAAAGATTAGACTTTTAGAAGCTATTACCTGGTATAAAATGAGCTGGGGGGGGTTGTTACTTTGCTTGCTTTCTCTTTGAAGGAGATACCTCAGAAGAGTCCATCTAAAACAATGAAGTCATGCTTCAAGAGGAAGCACAAACCAAAAAGTTATTTATAACATTCTCAAAGAGGGGTAAGTAAGACTGCAAAGATGAACCAATGGCTGCACCTACTGCTCAGGGGTAGATATTTGGGCTTTCCAACAACCTTTATATTTCACTGGCCCAGTGTCCACCACACAACTTCAGCACTTGCAGGGCTTGCAGGTGCCAAAAAGCTACATGACTGTGGTGTGTGTGTGTGTGTGTCTGTCATAAAGGTAAATACCACAGAGACACGACCCTTTACTTTCCCATTGGAAGCTTTGAAGCTGTGGCACAATCTCAATCAGAATTGGTGGATAAACTCAGTATATCATCCTCTTGCAACACATTATGTCAAAATCATAGGGCAAAAGTCAAGATCAGAGCAGAGGTAATCATCTAAAATCCATTAATGACCATCTCTGAGAAATTAGACGAGATGGTGAAACTGGGTTTTCTGCAAAGACCTGTGCTGTCCTGGGGGTTAACATTGGTATCAGACTTGTGATGCCAGTGAAGTCAAAAAATACAGTGTTAGAAAATTTCAAGCTTCATGAAAGCTGTTGTAAAATATGAATGTTTGCACGCACTCCCATGCAGTTGCCGCATACATACATATTATTGTAATCCAAATACATTTTTCCACAAATCTGCTAGGTTAATCGTGTGAGATTTCAGACCATAAAATATTGGGTAAACGGTGGTAAAATATTAAAATCGTTTCACATTTAATGTATTATTCCACGCCCTGACCACACGCGCTGCTACGCAGATGTAAATAATTGCCTGAGGGTGACAGAAACTAGTGCAGCGAGGACGATGCAGAACTGCGTGGATTTAATGAATTTAACTGGATTGATTGATGGTTTTAACTCAACGCAGCTGATGAGATGGAGAAATCTGTGGGTATGCTCACCGAATTTCCAGTCTGGCATAAACACACTGTTGATACAGTAAGCTTTGACGAGCTGACCACATTCTTTCACAATGATTCACCGACTGAATTACTTACAGAAAAATAAACCGTGCAAACGTTGGAATTGGATTAGAATGGATATAACCCCCTTCCGTCTGATGAATTGTGGATGTTAATGCTGGATTCCAGTCGCAAATAGCCATTTTACGGGCTCTGCTAACGCGTCACTAGTAAAGCTCCTTTTAAAACTCAATTTGCGGCCATAAGATTCAGCATTAACATACGCAAATCATCAGACACAACAGGGTTATTCCCTAATTAAACTGATACTATGCTACCACCGCATCCAATAACTGGCATTAGTGATGCACCGCAGTCATCTGGATGTCTTATTTTTTTGACATTTTGCAATACAGTTATACAACCCCTGGCAATAATTATGGAATCACCGGCCTCGGAGGATGTTCATTCAGTTGTTTAATTTTGTAGAAAAAAAGCAGATCACAGACATGACACAAAACTAAAGTCATTTCAAAAGGCAACTTTCTGGCTTTAAGAAACACTATAAGAAATCAGGAAAAATAATTGTGGCAGTCAGTAACGGTTGCTTTTTTAGACCAAGCAGAGGGAAAAAAATATGGAATCACTCAATTCTGAGGAATAAATTATGGAATCACCCTGTAAATTTTCATCCCCAAAACTAACACCTGCATCAAATCAGATCTGCTCGTTAGTCTGCATCTAAAAAGGAGTGAACACACCTTGGAGAGCTGTTGCACCAAGTGGACTGACATGAATCATGGCTCCAACACGAGAGATGTCAATTGAAACAAAGGAGAGGATTATCAAACTCTTAAAAGAGGGTAAATCATCACGCAATGTTGCAAAAGATGTTGGTTGTTCACAGTCAGCTGTGTCTAAACTCTGGACCAAATAAACAACATGGGAAGGTTGTTAAAGGCAAACATACTGGTAGACCAAGGAAGACATCAGAACGTCACGACAGAAAACTTAAAGCAATATGTCTCAAAATCGAAAATGCACACAAAACAAATGAGGAACGAATGGGAGGAAACTGGAGTCAACGTCTGTGACTGAACATTATTTAATGCTTTGATCTTAAATATGATCAATCTATCTTTGTTAGTTGGCTATGTACCACAGGCTTTTAAGGTGGCAGTAATTAAACCATTACTTAAAAAGCCATCACTTGACCCAGCTATCTTAGCTAATTATAGGCCAATCTCCAACCTTCCTTTTCTCTCAAAAATTCTTGAAAGGGTAGTTGTAAAACAGCTAACTGATCATCTGCAGAGGAATGGTCTATTGAAGAGTTTCAGTCAGGTTTTAGAATTCATCATAGTACAGAAACGGCATTAGTGAAGGTTACAAATGATCTTCTTATGGCCTCGGACAGTGGACTCATCTCTGTGCTTGTTCTGTTAGACCTCAGTGCTGCTTTTGATACTGTTGACCATAAAATTTTATTACAGAGATTAGAGCATGCCATAGGTATTAAAGGCACTGCGCTGCGGTGGTTTGAATCATATTTGTCTAATAGATTACAATTTGTTCATGTAAATGGGGAATCTTCTTCACAGACTAAAGTTAATTATGGAGTTCCTCAAGGTTCTGTGCTAGGACCAATTTTATTCACTTTATACATGCTTCCCTTTAGGCAGTATTATTAGACGGTATTGCTTAAATTTTCATTGTTACGCAGATGATACCCAGCTTTATCTATCCATGAAGCCAGAGGACACACACCAATTAGCTAAACTGCAGGATTGTCTTACACACATAAAGACATGGATGACCTCTAATTTCCTGCTTTTAAACTCAGATAAAACTGAAGTTATTGTACTTGGCCCCACAAATCTTAGAAACATGGTGTCTAACCAGATCCTTACTCTGGATGGCATTACCCTGACCTCTAGTAATACTGTGAGAAATCTTGGAGTCATTTTTGATCAGGATATGTCATTCAAAGCGCATATTAAACAAATATGTAGGACTGCTTTTTTGCATTTACGCAATATCTCTAAAATCAGAAAGGTCTTGTCTCAGAGTGATGCTGAAAAACTAATTCATGCATTTATTTCCTCTAGGCTGGACTATTGTAATTCATTATTATCAGGTTGTCCTAAAAGTTCCCTAAAAAGCCTTCAGTTAATTCAAAATGCTGCAGCTAGAGTACTGACGGGGACTAGAAGGAGAGAGCATATCTCACCCATATTGGCCTCTCTTCATTGGCTTCCTGTTAATTCTAGAATAGAATTTAAAATTCTTCTTCTTACTTATAAGGTTTTGAATAATCAGGTCCCATCTTATCTTAGGGACTTCGTAGTACCATATCACCCCAATAGAGCGCTTCGCTCTCAGACTGCAGGCTTACTTGTAGTTCCTAGGGTTTGTAAGAGTAGAATGGGAGGCAGAGCCTTCAGCTTTCAGGCTCCTCTCCTGTGGAACCAGCTCCCAATTCAGATCAGGGAGACAGACACCCTCTCTACTTTTAAGATTAGGCTTAAAACTTTCCTTTTTGCTAAAGCTTATAGTTAGGGCTGGATCAGGTGACCCTGAACCATCCCTTAGTTATGCTGCTATAGACGTAGACTGCGGGGGGTTCCCATGATGCACTGTTTCTTTCTCTTTTTGCTCTGTATGCACCACTCTGCATTTAATCATTAGTGATCGATCTCTGCTCCCCTCCACAGCATGTCTTTTTCCTGGTTCTCTCCCTCAGCCCCAACCAGTCCCAGCAGAAGACTGCCCCTCCCTGAGCCTGGTTCTGCTGGAGGTTTCTTCCTGTTAAAAGGGAGTTTTTCCTTCCCACTGTAGCCAAGTGCTTGCTCACAGGGGGTCGTTTTGACCGTTGGGGTTTTACATATTGTATGGCCTTGCCTTACAATATAAAGCGCCTTGGGGCAACTGTTTGTTGTGATTTGGCGCTATATAAAAAAAATTGATGATTGAACTGTAAGAAAACCGCCTAAAGGAAATGGGATTTACATACAGAAAAGCTAAACAACAGCCATCATTAACACTAAACAGAAAAAACAAGGTTACAATGGGCTAAGGAAAAGCAATCGTGGACTGTGGATGACTGGATGAAAGTCATTCAGTGATGAATCTCGAATCTGCATTGGGCAAGGTGATGATGCTGGAACTTTTGTTTGGTGCTGTTCCAATGAGATTTATAAAGATGAATGCCTGAAGAGAACATGTAAATTTCCACAGTCATTGATGATATGGGGCCTGCATGTCAAGTAAAGGCACGGGGGAGATGGCTGTCATTACATCATCAATAAATGCACAAGTTTACGTTGATATTTTGGATCCTTTTCTTATCCCATCAATTGAAAGGATGTTTGGGGATGATGAAATCATTTTTCAAGATGATAATGCATCTTGCCATAGAGCAAAAACTGTGATAACATTCCTTGCAAAAGACACATAGGGTCAATGTCATGGCCTGCAAATAGTCCGGATCTTAGTCCAATTGAAAATGTTTGGTGGAAGTTGAAGAAAATGGTCCATAACAAGGCTCCAACCTGCAAAGCTGATCTGGGAACAGCAATTAGAGAAAGTTGGAGCCAGATTGTTGAGTACTGTTTGTCACTCATTAAGTCCATGCCTCAGAGACTACAAGCTGTTATAAAAGCCAGAGGTGGTGCAACAAAATACTAGTGATGTGTTGGAGCGTTCTTTTGTTTTTCATGATTCCATAATTTTTTCCTCAGAATTGAGTGATTCCATATTTTTTCCTTCTGCTTGGTCTAAAAAAGTAAACGTTACTGACTGCCACAATTTTTTTTCCCTGATTTCTTAGTGTTTCTTAAAGCCAGAAAGTTGCCATTTGAAATGACTTTAGTTTTGTGTCATGTCTGTGATCTGCTTTTTTTCTACGAAATTAAACAACTGAATGAACATCCTCCGAGGCCGGTGATTCCATAATTTTTGCCAGGGGTTGTATGTAAAGAATAAAACTTCCAACTCAAACATTATGTAATAGGAAGCTAATATAAATAAATGTGCAACTGTAGCTTAGTCATTTGTTATTGGAGAGAGTTGTCCACTAACTGAATGGACAGTGGGTTTAATCCCCAATTATGGCTGAATGCCGATATGTCCTTGAGCAAGACACTGGACACCTAACCTACAGAACCTCTAGGGACACTGGCCAAATAAGTGCCAGATTAAAACGTAGAGAAAGATGAAGCTATTGGGAAAGCCCAATGTTAGCATTTTGATCTTTTTTTGGGGGGGGGTGAGTCTGTGTATGTGTATTGAAAACACTTAAGAGCTTTTATTTTTATGTCACAGAGTAATTCTAGAATTTCACAATGTGTACATTTTTCTTGTTGACTTGTGTTTTTGTCAGCCAATCTGGTTTGCATAATCTGGACCCGTCTGGTTTTGTTTGTGACGCAACTCTGCAACAATAACCTTGCGTTTCGGAAGATTTGGATTTGTAATAGAATGCTGAATATCTAATCCTGACTATCTTCTCACAAAAAATTAATTAATTAATTATCATCCGCTATCCACGTTTTCCTTATCAGCACCAGTGAGAGTGAAGGATCCCTGAAGAGAAAAACCGACCTTGTCTACAAGGCCACCAACAATCATAAGGTACAAAATAATAATAATTATTGATAAATAAATACTTGTAAGAAATTGATTCCAATACTGTAACACATAGTATTTGTTGTTTTACAGCTATTGCACATACATTTGGTACTTGAAAGAAAAGTCAGGTTTGCTCAAGGAATTCCATGATGAAATAATTTAAATACATATACAGTGTGTCCAGAAAATATTCACAGTGCTGCACTTTTTCCACATTTTTATGTTACAGCAATATTCCACAATGGATGAAATTCATTTTTTTCCTCAAAATTCTACACACAATACCACAGAATAAAAGTAAATCCCTTTTGGCTGCTCCCTTGATTTCACTTGGGTCACCCACAGTAGATGCAAGGTGGAGCTGCATGTTGCCTTGACACATGTTTTACACCAGATGCCCTTCCTGACACAACTCCACATTACAAGTTTTAGAATTTTGCAAATTTATTAAAAATAATAATAATAATAAAAGTAAGACATCGCATGTACATAAAGTATTTGCCATGAAGCTCAAAACTGAGCTCAGGTGCATCCTGTTTCCACTGATCATCCTTGAGATGTTTCTACAGCTTAATTGGAGTCCACCTAGGTTGAATTCAGTTGATTGGACATGATTTGGAAACACACACCTGTCTACATATAAGGTCCCACAGTTGACAGTGCATGTCAGAGCACAAACCAAGCATGAAGTCAAAGGAATTGTCTGTAGACCTCTTAGACAGGATTTTCTTGAGACACAAATGTGGGGAAGGATACAGAAACATTTCTGCTGTTTTGAAGGTTCCAATGAGCACAGTGGCCTCAATCAAGGCCATTGTGCTTCTGGGAAGAAGGGCCTTAGTCAGGGAGGTGACCAAGAACCCCATGGTCACTCTGTCAGAGCTCCAGCATTCCTCTGTAGAAAGAGGAGAACCTTCCAGAAGGACAACCATCTCTGCAGCAATCCAACAATCAGGCCTGTATGGTAAAGTGGCCAGACAGAAGCCACTCCTTACTAAAAGACACAAGGCAGCCCACCTTGAGTTTGCCAAAAGGCACCTGAAGGACTCCTAGACCACAAGAAACAAAATTCTCTGGTCTGATGAGACAAAGATTGAACTCTTTGGTGTGAATGCCAGGCATCATGTTTGGAGGAAACCAGGCACCATTCCTACAGTGAAGCATGGTGGTGGCAGCATGATGCTGTGGAGATGTTTTTCAGTGGCAGGAACTGAGAGACTAGTCAGGATTGAGGGAAGGATGAATGCAGCAATGTACAGAGACATCCTGGATGAAAACCTGCTCCAGAGGTCCTGACCTCAGACTGAGGCAATGGTTCAGAGCCCAGACCTGAATCCGATTGAGCATCTCTGGAGAGATCTGAAAGTGGCTGTGCACCGGCGCTCCCAATCCAACTTGATGGAGCTTGAGAGGTGCTGCAAAGAGGAATGAGCAAAACGGCCCAAAGATAGGTGCACCAAGCTTGTAGCATCATATTCAAGACGACCTGAGACTGTATTTACTACAAAGTATTGAGGAAAGGGTGTGCATACTTACGTACACATGATTTCTTAGTTTTTATTTTTAATGCATTTACAAATGTTAAAAGAAAAAGTATTTTGTGTTGTCATTATGAGTAGAATTTTGAGGGGAAAAAAATAATTTAGCCCATTTTGGTATAAGGCTGTAACATAACAAAATGTGGGAAAAGTGAAGTGAATCCTGTCTGGATGCACTGTATATTCAACTTAGGCTTTGCATCAATTTGCAGATTATGTTGATAATAATGGCATCTGTATTAGTATATTCTTTACTAATTCAAACTGCTTTGCAACATTCATGCAACACAAGGGTTTTTAAACATATTTAAAGCCATTAAAAAAGTTTAAAATACCAAAAATATTTTAAAAAAAATTCTCAAAACATTAAAATAAGAACATAGTTAAAAAATAAACTCACAATTGAATATAAAATATCATTTTGACTTTTGAGTTTTTGCAGTGCTTGATGTTGAGAACAAGTTGTCATAAATCATAAAAGAAGAAAAAATGTAAGTTCCATTTCTTTTGATTAATTGATTTACTTATTTTAGCAAAATTGAAAATAGAATCTACAGTATACACGGTATACACACTTGGATATGCTGCATGCTATACATGTTTTTCTTTTTCTGTGCTACTAATCTTTCTCTTGATTATGTTTCTCTTCTTCCCTCTCTGCCACAGTTGGAATTTCAGGCAAATGTTCACTGAAATTTTGTCATATGTTTGCTGGTCTCAGCTGAATTATTCAAGGCTTAAATTTTGCATAGAGGAACTGCAAAAAGTTTGGTTTTAACAGAATCTAAAAACAAAATGTTTTTTTTGTTTGTTTGTTTGGTTTTTTTTTTGTGAAAGTTATAATGAGAAGTCGATGAATGAATTTAATAAAATATCACTATTGGGTTTGGACTTGTGCACAGGATTAGTTTAAGGGCCTTCACAAATTTGAAAATCTGATTCATTAATTTTTTGATACAACCCCACCTTTCAAACTCGTTGGCAGGTTGTGGGCTTTAAATGAGTTTTCAGTAATACTGAGAAGTCATCATATTGAACAGTACTCTTCTCTGCAGAGCAGCGTCTGTGCATCTGTGAAGAATCCAGCAGGCTGCACTCCTCTTCTGAGGATGAGAACTTTCTATTTAATTCACTTTGTCTCTAATGATCCTCCTTTGGCAGGCCAAAAAATGTGAAAATGAAGGGATATGCTGAGTATTGCTCTGTTTCTGTGCTGTTTCTGCTCTTGTGTGTCATCCTGGCACCTTATTAAAATAGATTGTGGTTCTTTTTTGTTTTAGAACATACATGCTGCAGCCTTTAATTTTACATTATTTGCATAAATCTGCATGCAGAAGTTATTCCTTTGTGTCCTTACCTGCTCATATTGCATGCATCTGACTGATGGCGCCTCATTATGTGCAATCTCTTAATAAGCGTCTCTTGGCAACAGTGGACTCACAGAGGAAAGCTGCTCATGCCTCGGCCATTGAGAGGCATCTGTTCTTGAAGGGCAATTAAGTCACAGAGCCGTCGTCTCCAGCTTGTCAGAAGTGATGGTTACTCAACGTAACTTATAACGGCATCAAACTGCAGCATCAGTCAATCTGCTCAGTTTTCTTGTGCTGAGGATATTTTTTTATCCAACTCTGCCTCTAAAGCAAATCATTGCTCTCGTCTGTATAAACCCCCAACATGAGATCAGATGGATGTGCTGTGTAAATGCCAGGCCTTTGGCTGGCTTGAGGGCTGTTTGTGATGCTTGCAGTTTCCAGATCAATAAAGTGATGCACTTTTATTTCAGAGGTTTAGTTGGATTTTAAACCAAATTGGCTCATAACTATAATGTTAAGGTTCACATTGCACCCTGCTAATTTGTTTCTGTGGGAGCTTGTGGTTTGAAAGACTGCTGACACGTTGTTTTGTTTAATTGTGAGGAAACGATGCTTGTCAAAGCATCAAAGGCTTTGTTGAAACTAACAAATGAACATAAGGGCTGTCAGACACACATTTATGATAGTTTGATTGTGTTTTCTGAACTTGATTCATGTTCTCTACCTGCTTACTCAGGTCAAGGGTCACAGGGGGGCTGGAGTCTATCCCAGCAGTCATGGGGTGAAAGGGAGGGTACATCCTGGACAGCATCTATTGCAGGGCAGCTACACATAGACACCTTCAACCGCACACCTACGGTCAATTTAACGTTTCCAGTCCACCTAACCTGCTTGTCTTTGGATTTGGGAGGAAGTCGGAGCACTCAGAGAGAACCCATGCAATCACGGGGAGAACATGCAAAACTCCACACAGAAAGGAGTTGGGAAGTGATCCCACAACCTTCTTGGTGTGAGGCAACAGTGCTAACCACTCAGCTACTGTGTCACCCTACAAACTTCATTCAGTGCAGAATGTTTGTAGCCACTGTAGAAATAGCTACAGAGTGGTTCAGAAATGACTCACTGTTTGGAAACCCTCAGAAGAGTAAATGAAACGGTTGGTTGAGAATTGATTCACAATTTAACAATGCTTGGAAACACTGCTGTGGTGATATTTATTGGACTCTGGGAATTCTTTGGTTTAGAAAATGTCTGTTCACAAACTCAGACAGTTGCATCACAAAATGATTGTTTTATATGCTTGAACGACCAACAGAGACAGTTGCTTCAGATAAAGATCCACTTTCAGATTGCTTGAAGCATTACGTTGGTGACATCTACTGGATTCTGGGAATTGTTTCTTCAGGAAAATTAACTGTTCCCAAACACTTAAAAAAAAAAAAAAAAAAAAAAATCAAAAATGAATTGAATGCTTGAGGAAAGTTGTTCTGTTTAACACAGTTGAAACACAAAAGAAAACAGTTGCTTAAGAATATTAAAATATATTTAAATAGTAAATGTAACAGTTGCTTTAAAAACTGACTTTGCCTTTTGACACATTCAAAACAAGAAATGAAACAATTGAATCACAGAATAATTTGCTCTTTCAAAAGGTTTAGAAAAACCAAATGAACCAATTACTTCAGAAAACAATTATTTCAGAATACTTGAAACACTGTAATTTGACATCTAGTGGTCAGTAAGAATTTGTTATGAAATAACCCATTATTTTCATCTGCTCAGAGATAAATAAATGACTTTTTTTTTTTTTTTTTTTTTTTTAAAAACATGACTCAATTAGAAAATGCTCAAAACACGATATTGGTGATCTCTGTTGGACAGTGAGGATTTATTAGTTGAGGAAATAGTTCACTGTTTGGAAATGCAAACACTTCAAAAACACAGTAAAAAACAAATTAAACTTTTGCTTCAGGAATTTATTTTTTCTTTCCCCATTCAGAATGTGATTCATTTTTATTAAACACTGAGCAAATTGCTTCAGAAAAAGATGCACTGTTTGAAAAGACAGGAAGTGCAATCCTAGTGTAGAAATATTTGCCAGCTGTATGCACTTGACATTGATTTCGTGCATATGACCCAATCATTACTGTAACATGTACTTTAAAAAAGGTTCCTGATGTATATTTGTACAATGCTACAAACACCACAGTCGTTTTCATGTTGGACCGCTGTCTTTATCACATTAAAGTTTTTCTTCTACTGTTAACAATCAAAAGGCTCCAGTTGCATCATGGGATATTGTAATGTAGTGGATCATCCAGGCACAACTCGCCTACTGAGTATTCGGATACCCTGGGGGTTATGATGTACTTCTCAGGCTTCTTTCCTACTATATAGTACACCGGTATGTGTATTCAGATGTAGGACATGATTGTTATCTAGTGGTCAAAAAGGATCCCTCCCCATTCCTGGCTCCGCCCCTCTGTTACATCACCCTGGTGTGTTAGTTAAATCCATTAATGTAGTCAGGGAGGGAAGGAGCGCACAGATTAAAATAAGGTTTATGTTGGCTTCTGTTAATAATCACTTTGTTAAAGTGAAGTGAATCTGAAATGTCTAAAAAAGGGGAGCTATCTCCAAATAGTTCTGCAGGGCACGGGAAGAAAATGAAACAATTCTGTGCAAAATAAGAGTCCATCACTGATACGACTCCTAATAGAAATATGATTGTAGCTTTGTTCTGCTTCTGTCTGTAATGAGGGCGTAGGAGGATCAGAAAGAAGGCAGCGGCAAACTGCACTTAAACCGCTTTTTTTTTTTTTTTTTTTTTTCTTTTTCAGGGAGCACAGTGATGTGGGCGAAGCACTCCACTCCCCTCCAGCCTTAAAAAAAAAAGTTGTTTATGTGCAGAGAGATGGTCTTTTTTTTATGTCTGTCTCAGCATCTTGGCAGGGCCTGATCTCCCAAAGATCTTCTGTCAGAAACTGGGGCGCAATTTCCTTTAAGGTTTCACGAGGCTGAATAATGTGCGCCACTGATTCCAGGATTCACTCCTTCACCCTCCACAAGCTTACACTTTGTGTCTGTGTGCATGTGCACGTGCACAGAAAGGAGGATCTGACAGGACCCTGAATGACGAGAAGCTCCAGGATCTCCAGAAACATCTCAGTCACCTGAAGATCGAGCTGCAGCTGGCACACGATGAGTAAGGACATGTGTGATCACAGTTTCCCATTAATGCTCTCGTGGTGCATTTTCCAGTTATTTCTCCTGGCATTTGTCTGATTGCTTGTCAAGTTGATGAGTTCGGGGTTTGTGGTGGTGATTATGTGTGCAGGCTCAGCGAGGAGCGAATGGCCAGAGTGAGCTCAGAGTCTCGTTTGCACCACCAGGAAGACCAGCTGGCTGAGCTGCAAGACCAACTAAGGAGAGTTTCGGGAATCTCACCACACACAGATTCACTGCAGACGGTAATGACGCTCACAGTGGCCGCACACAAAGCACGTTTGTGTCCGTCTGGCTGACTGAACTTTTCTCTACCACAGGATGTGATGACTCTGCAGGCAGAGTTGGCTGAGGCTGTGCTGCTACGTCAGCGCCAGGAGGAGACGCTGCGGCAGCGTGAGCGTGAGCTGACGGCCTTGAAGGGGGCGCTGAAGGAGGAGGTGGAGTGTCACGACAAGGAGATGGAGGCGCTGAGGGAGCAGTACAGCCATGACATGGAGAACCTGAGGAAGACCATGGAGCAGGTCACACAGGTTGGTTACACCTCACCCCGCAGTAAAAGAAAAAACAAAAGTGGAGTTAAACATGAAATAGAAGATATGCATGAATGAGTGGGCGGGGTTTGAGCTACGGCTCCTCACGTTTTTCAGCCTGTCTCAGGGTGACATAGCCAAAGAGCAAACCTCATAATTACACATTTTAAAATGAATCCCCCCCCACCACCACCACCACACACACACACACATAAAAATACAGAAATCAAGAAACAAGTGTAGACTGCAGTGTGGTTGTCATCCACATGCATCCCAGTAAACAAAGTCTCCAGTTCAATGCCACCCAAGATACATGTACAGTCTTCAGAATCAACTGCTGCTGTCACGTGCATGTCTTAATAATAATAATGTAATGCACAGATGTTTTTGCCACCTTTGAATTTTGATCATGTATATGTGGAAGGCAATCAACAGCTTTTTATTATTTTTTATTTTATGTTAAATTGTATATTAAAATGCACTATGTTACACTGAGATATATCCAGATAGTACATGTTAATAATACATGCAAGCTTTTGAGTTTGTGCTGTTTTTTTTTCTTCTTCTTCTTTTTACAAGCACCTGTGGTGATCATTTGTTTCTTAGAATCCTCCAACCTTTTGTTGAAAGGTAATGCAGCATCCTGTGTTTATTATTCTCTCATTCCCAAACTGGACTCATTTACAAGCAGGGAATGTGATGACCTCAAAGAAAATGATTGCAAATCACTTTGATGACTTCATCATGACACCACGTGCGCCAGTCAATCATAAATCTAAGCTTTAAATCATCTCTCTTGAAAATATCACGCTGCCTAAGAGGAGAAAATAATCAGACTCACTGCTGCTTTTGATGAGGTGATTTGTGAGACGAAAGGACTGAAAGAGTTGGATGGTGGAGGATTTTTTTTGGGGGGGGGGGGGCACCACCTTGTTTGATAATTTTGACTTTAATTGTTCTTGTGTAGAGGTTGAAAACCTTAAAGGCATAAACTGAGAAACATCTCTGGTTTTCTGTTCAATTTATGATGAACTCATGCTTGGAAAAAAACTAGATTAAAAGAATATTATGTTGAAATTGGGTTTGAAAACTTTAAATTAAGTCAGAATAAGGTTAATTAGATAGCAGTGATGTATTAATTCTGTTATCCTGATAACTGAGTAATCATTAGAATAGAATACAGTGCATCTGGAAGGTATTCACACACATTCACTTTTTCCACATTTTGTTATGTTACAGTCTTATTCCAAAATGGATGAAATTCATTTTTGTTCCTCAAAATTCTACACACAATACCCCATAATGACTATGTGAAAAAAGTGTTTGTTTTTTTGTTTTTTAAGATTTTTGCAAATTTAGTGAAAATAAAAATACCAAGTAATCACATGTACAAGTATTCACAGCCTTTGCCATGAAGCCCAAAATTGAGCTCGGACCATCCTGTTTCCACTGATGATCCTTGAGATGCTTGTACAGCTTAATTGAAGTCCAACTGGGATAAATTCAGTTGATTGGAAGATCCCACAGCTGACTGCATGTCAGAGCACAAACCAAGTATGAAGTCAAAGGAATTGTCTGTAGACCTCTGAGATGGCATTGTCTCGAGGCATAAATCTGGGGAAGGGTACAGAAACAATTCTGCTGCTTTGTTCCAAATGAGCACAGTGGCCTCCATCATCCGTAAATGGAAGAATTTCAGATCTAAACTGAGCGATCGGGTGAGAAGGGCCTTAGTCAAGGAGGTGGCCAAGAACCTGATGGTCACTCTGTCAGAGCTCCAGGATTCTTCTGTGGAGAGAGGAGAACCTTCCAAAAGGACAACCATCTCTGCAACAAAGATTGAATTCTTTGGCGTGAATGCCAAGCATCATGTTTGGAGGAAACCAGGCACCATCCCTACATGGTGAAGCATGGTGGTGGCAGCATCATGCTGTGAGAATGTTTGTCTGTGGCAGAAACTGGGAGACTAGACATGATTGAGAGAAAGAAGAATGCAGCAATGTACAGAGACATCCTGGATGAAAACCTGCCCCAGAGCGCTCTTGACCTCAGATTGGGGAAGTGATTCAGAGCCAAAACCTGAATCCGATTGAACATCTCTGGAGAGATCTGAAAATGGCTGTGCACCAACACTCCCCATCCAACCTAATGGAGCTTGAGAGGTGCTGCAAAAAGAAATGGGCAAAACTGCCCAAAGATAGGTGTACTAAGCTTGTGGCATCATATTCAAGAAGATTTGAGGCTGTAATAGCTACTAAAGGTGCATCAACAAAGTATTGAGCAAAGGGTGTGAATACTTATATACATGTACAGATACAGATTCTTTATTGTCATTGTAACGGGTACAACAAAAGGTAAGGTGCAAGCCTTTCAGTGCAAATATAAACCTGAGTAAACCATGTGCGGAATTGAAAGGTCTGGGGAAGAAAAGAAAATAAACATAAAATTTAACTGAATGAAAAAGGTATGCCCAGAGCGCAAATAAAAAAAAAGAAAAAAATATCAGTAAGTACGTAGTAGCAAAAAAGAGATTACATATAAAAAAAAATGTCCAAAACTGTGGATATTTCAGTGGCAGTGGATATTGCACATAATCAAATATTGCACTCTTTTTAAGTGTGGCATGTGACATGGCTATATGATGTGAATTCTTAGCTTTTTATTTTTAATAAATTTGCAAAAATTTCAAAACTTTTTTATGTTGTCATTATGGGGTGTTGTGAGTAGAATTTTGAGGGGAAAAATGAATTTTAGAATAAGGCTGTAACATAGCAAAATGTGGAAAAAGTGAAGCACTGTGAATATTTTCCAGATGCACTGAAGAATAAATAAGCTTTGCTGTGATGATAGAACTTGATGACAAAGAAGGAAATTGATGACCTTTGCTGAGAAAGGTGATAGAAATTCTTCTTTGATGGATCTTAAATAAAACAATAAATACAATACAACTTACATTAAAACATAAATACAGGCATTACAGGGGACTGTGAAAAGTGAATGGTACTTCACTTGGTACTTGCTTCACAGCAGTAAAGCATTAAAATGTACAAAAATATTTTTAAATTAAATGAATTTGGTAGCTTTGGCCTCCAGCTGTATTTACATTAATGTACAATTCTTTTCGTGTGTGTGTGTCTACCAGTCACAAGAGCAGATAGAAGAGGAGAGGGAGAAGGTGAACGTCTCCATGGTGTCCCTGGAGGAGGAGCTGCAGACCTGCAGAAATCAGGGAGTAGAGTGGAAGACGGACCTGGAGGCGACACGCAGGAGCTCCAAGACACCAGACAGGAGTTAGTTTTCACTATGCAGGACATCTGCTTATTCTGTTAACACTTACCCATATTGTACTGGAGTATATAGGTAGATAGTTTATTATTATTGTCATTTTCCATGTTCACATAAAAAACTAAATTATGTTTCACACATCCACATGAAATCCGTCCTGAGTACCTTAAGTCTCTGGATGTTGTGGGACTGTCTTGGTGACACGCCTCTGCAACATCGGGCGTGGCGATCGGGGGACAGTGGCCTCTGGATTGGCAGACCGGGTGGTGGTCCCTCTGTTTAAGAAGGGTGACCGGAGGGTGTGTTCCAACTATAGGGGGATCACACTCCTCAGCCTCCCCGGTAAGGTCTATTCCAGAGTACTGGAGAGGAGAATTCGACCGACGGTCGAACCTCGGGATTCAGGAGGACAGTGTGGTTTTCGTCCTGGTCGCAGCACACTGGACCAGCTCTACACGCTCCATCGGGTGCTCGAGGGTTCATGGGAGTTTGCCCAACCAGTCCACATGTGTTTTGTGGATCTGGAGAAGGCATTCGATCGTGTCCCTCGGGGCACCCTGTGGGGAGTGCTCCGGGAGTACGGGGTCCAGGGTCCTGTCGCTAAGGGCTATCCGGTCCCTGTACGACCGCAGCAGGAGCTTGGTTCGCATTGCCGGTAGTAAGTCAAACCTGTTTCCAGTGCACATTGGCCTCCGCCAGGGCTGGCCCTTTGTCACCGGGTTCTGTTCATTATTTTTATGGACAGAATTTCTAGGCGCAGCCATGTTGTAGCGGGGGTCTGGTTTGGGAACCACTGAATCTGGTCTCTGCTGTTTGCGGACGATGTGATTCTGTTGGCTTCATCAAATCAGGACCTTCAGTGTGCACTGGGGCGGTTTGCAGCCGAGTGTGAAGCGTCCGGGATGAAAATCAGCACCTCCAAATCCAAGGCCATGGTTCTCGACCGGGAAAAAAGGTGCTTTGCCCTCTTCAGGGTCGGGTGGAGTGTTCCTTGCCTCAACGTGGAGGAGTTTAAGTATCTCGGGGTCTTGTTCACGAGTGGAGGGACGGATGGAGCGTGAGATCGATAGACGGATCGGTGCAGGCATCTGCAGTGATGGCGGTCGCTGTATCGGGCCGTCGTGGTGAAGAGAGAGCTGAGTAGTATGGGGGCAAAGCCGATTGATCTACGTTCCGATCCTTACCTATGGTCATGAGATTTGGCTCATGACCGAAAGAACGAGATCGCGAGTACAAGCGGCCGAGATGAGTTTCCTCCGCAGGGTGGCTGGGCGCTCCCTTAGAGATAGGGTGAGGAGCTCGGTCACTCGGGAGGAGCTTGGAGTCGAGCCGCTGCTCCTCCATGTCGAAAGGAGTCAGTTGAAGTGGCTCAGGCATCTTTTCCGGATGCCCCCTGGACGCCTCGCTGGAGAGGTGTTCCGGGCACATCCCATTGGGAGGAGGCCCCGGGGAAGACCCAGGACATGCTGGAGGGACTATATCTCTCGGCTGGCTTGGGAACGCCTTGGGGTTCCCCCGGAGGAGCTGGGGGAGGTGTGTGTGGATCGGGAGGTCTGGGCGGCTTTGCTTGAGCTGCTGCCCCCGCGACCCGACTCCAGATAAAGCGGAAGAAAATGGATGGATGGATGGATGGATGGACATCCACCAGTAGTAGATCAGTGCACAGTCCAAAGTTGCACCGGAATATGGGGTCAAGGGAGGTGTGGTTAAACTGGTGGGCTTCTGACTAGAAGATCCTGTGTTCAAATCACCGTCAGACTGGAAAGTCACCCTGGGCCTTTGGGTAAGGTTCTTAATCCCCAAGTGGCTCCCAGTGTATAATGAGCACCTTGTATGGCACCCTGACATCGTTGTGTGAATGGGTGAATGTGAGGCATCATTGTAAAGCACTTTTGTATAGGAGTGGCCGAGACAGGAAGCTTTGTTTACATCCTGAAAAATAATAATTCCAAGCATGTGTAATTGACTCTTATTTAAGTATAGACGCCACTCTTGGAAGGATGTTGCATATTTTTGTGTAGGCCAAGATACACTAAGCTTGGAATGTAGATGCAGTTTTTCTCCCATTGGTGGCACCACTTAAGTCAAATTTGGATGTAGGCCCATATGGTTGGTCTCTTCTTAATGCTTGCACTCTTTCACTTGACTTTATATTTGGCAGGAATGGGAAGCACTTAAGCAAGCAAACGTGAGCGGGGGAAACCATTCCAATTTGCTTTGATTAGGTTACTTTTGAATCGACAAATCTGAAGCTGAGATATGTTTCTCTAAATTGACTTGAAACGTTCGTATCTGAGTGGATTTTGCACCTGATAGCATGTACGTACTGTGATTCTTACAGCAGTGGCTTGTTACTAACAGTAATCTGATTTACTCTGTACACAAACACAGTCAAGTCAAACCATTCAAATCATCAACTGAGTGGCTCACATGAAAATTACAGTACTTTCCTTAAAAGACATGTTGCAATGTTTTTTAATGTCCCATTTAGCAACACAAGATCAAAGTACTCATGACTATAATTCTCTCTGTGCATGTGTGCACATAATTAGTGGTTTCTGATGTTTTATTCCTCTCCCTAAGAGAGGTAACAGGTGGCATTCCAATTTAAACAGAGTTCTGGCTGAATTTAACAATAATCATTATTAGCTTGTAGACTCTCTCAGATGTCATAAAACTGTCAATCTCTATAAGGAACTTTTTAATAGATTTAAGTGAATAATCCCTTCCAAAAAATAACCAGCTTACATGCGAGTTAAAAGGGCTGTTACACTGTTTTAACCCGCATGTCGCTGTTTATTGCCGCGTAATGGATTGTGGAATGTCTCCATGACATTTGTACAGGCAACAGGATGACACAGATTACATTTTCACAGTTATATACAACACTTAGCGTTTTTAACAGGGTGCATTTATGGCTCATGGCCACAGGTCCACAAATCTTCTCGCTGCTGCTTTTACCATCACTGCATCAAAATGAACAGTTTTCACTTAAAACGAGTCGTTATAACACAACATCACACTTGTGTAACTTTGGAATAATCTGTGCCCTCCATTCTTAACGTTAGCAGCTACATTCCATTGAAGCGCACATCTGGGACGCTCCTAGTAGCTACGTCAACTGTCTGAATCACCCGAGTACTCACGAGTACTTTGTTTTCTAAGTCTCCATAGCTGTTTGCTGTGAATGCTGTATACTTTGAAACCGGTCACTGAAGTGCACAAAGTAATCCCGGTGGTTCATACGGATGATCACTAGCAGCCTAAATCTAAATTGTTCTGATTTTGGAGCGCATGTCCTTTAATTAAAAAAAAGCATGAATTGCTTTTGTATAAGATTATGAATTTGCCTAAGTGTATAATATATGTTTTAATGCTGACAATAGAAATTTTTAAATCAAAAATCTGGATGTTGTGGTGATTGTTCTTTTTATGCAGTATTTTAAGCTGCTTCTGCTTTGTTTGTCCCAGTAAAAAATACACACACCCCATATGCTTTTAAATGTCTTATTATATGATGGTGAATTTTTTTTTTTTTAATTCAGGCTTTATTTTTTTTATTAATTATTGCCTTGAATCTTAAAGGCAAAACAACTCTCTCAAAACATGATTTAAATGTCATAAAATATACAACACTGAATGATGAATTGCATAAATACACAGCTTGAATATAACACAACAAAATCATCACATTCAATTATTTTGTTTATTCATTCATTTTCTGCTGCTTGTCTGGGTGGCAGGAGACCAAGCAGTTCAGTCTACAATTCTCTGTTTTGTTTTATATTTTTGTAATTTTTTTTCCCCAAACTTTGAGATTAAAGAGCAGAACTTTGAAAAAAAATTGTAGAGAAAGAAGCCTGCTTGGTTTTTGTTGTTGTTTTTAAATAAAATAACACTTTAAAAATCCGTGGGTGTGTGTGCTTTTAAATCTTCTTTATGTGCATGTGTTTGCGTTTCTGTGTGTGTCTCTGTGCATCTGTAAGCACATGTGTGTGGCAGATTGTCACTATGCACTCTTTAACTGGGCTATTTTTTCTGCAGGCTGCTGAACGCTTGTCCTGGAGAAGGAGAAAATTGAGGAGGCGCTGAACGGAGCTTCAGGATTCTCAGTCAGCCACAAGAAAACAATTCCTGCTTCTGATGTTAATCTTTCTTCTCTGAAGGTGAATGATGAGCCAATCAAGAGGCCAGCTCAAATCTCATCTTCTGCATCATATTATGGAAATAATTTCTTCATTCATTTTCATTGTGTTCACACTCTGCATTGACACATTTTTGTGCATGTTCCTCCTCCTCATGCACGTTATTCCTCTCTTGGTGACTTCTCAGAAGGAGCTTCAACGTTGCCATGACGATCTGAAGCAGGCTCGCACAGACCTGGACAAACAGAAGGCCGAGTTGGACGAAAAGCGTGAGGCACTTGTGGCCCTGAAGAAGGCAAGCGGCGAGCGGGAGGCAGAGCTTCTGTCTGAGATCAGCAGGTTGAAGGAGCAGAAACATCAGGAAGAGCTGGAAAAGTCATCAGAAAAGATAAAGGAGGTGACACATCATCTGGAATGGAAGAAAAAAGAAGATATGAGCACATCTACAAAAACATAATGCTTCATTAGAATTCCATAAGTGTTTGATTCCAGTATAATCTCTCTCTCTCTCTCTCTCTCTCTGTCATTTTCACTCCTCTTCAGTCATCACCTGGGTCCTCAGGAAGGACCGTGGTGGATCATGGCACAGTGGAGCTTCAAGAAGCAAACACTCGCCTCAGAGAGAGGTTGGCTCGCATGGTACGGCGCCAAAAGCTGCTCAGAGCTTTAGGCTCATAATGCAAATTACATTCGCACATGGGATAAACACAATGCATAAAAATGTCTTTTAGCTGCCTGCACAAGCTATAGTTCAACCGTGAGCCATGAAGTCAATTACACCTAGAGAAAAACTGTATAGGATTAGATACATTCAGTCTGAATTTGCAGAGGATGTAGAGTGTGCTTCATGTGCACTGGAAGATCAGCGTATCACAGCTGCAGGCTGCTTACTGCTTTGCAAATTAGTCTTTACCCAAATCACTGTAGATAAAAGCTGACAATGAACCAGTCTCAAGGCTAAGGGCTAACCTTTTGTTATGGATTTTGCATGAAATAGTCAAGACAACAAAGTCTACTTTAAAGCTACAGAGTATGGAGGCCACTGTGCTCACTGGGACCTTCAAAGCAGCAGAAATATTTGTGTAAATATATGTATACAGTCTGCTGGTTGCTAGTGTTGGCTAACAAGCTTGATAACCCTTATTTTTTGTGAAATGTAGGATCATACATTCGGTTTATCACAATAGAAGGCAACAGACCAGGAATCCCAGTACCCAAAGAAGCCAGAACAAAGGGAAACTGGTGATGGCATAATGCAATCTGCAAACTCACCATTAGATGGCACTACATCCTACACACTGTAGCTTTAAAATAAAGGCCTTGTAGTCCTTTATTATGTAAAGTCCATAAGTATGACAGATACTGTCTAAAAATGCAGAGTAAATCATTAAATCATGTTGTTAAAATGTAAATGAGTTTGCTGTTTACATAGTAAATATTTTCCTATTGGGAGTGTGGAGACAGAACATTTGATTACCAGCATGAAAGGAATCCTAATTTAAATGGAGGTGTTTGTTGTCCCTGTCCAGACGAAGCGTCACTCCAGTGTGTCACGGAGCTCAGAGGCTGAGGAGACTGTGGAAGCCCTGGAGGATGAGAACCGCTCCCTGAAGTCTCAGCTGGAGGAGGCCAAGAGAGGAACAGGTCGCCTGAGCAAGGAGATGGATGAACTGACGCGGCGACTGGAGGAGAGGGACCTGGAGCGGGAGGCGCTGCGCAGGGGCAAGACTGACCTGGAGGAGCAGAAGAGGCTTTTGGACCGAGCACTGGAGAAGATTAACAAAGAGGTGTGTGTGAGGGTCAGATTTGTTCATCATGCCTAAGGTGACGCGTAGACACCACTCAGCTCCTCCTCCTCTGCCGTCAGATGGAGATAATGATGGGAGACTCCCGTCAGTCTGTGTCGGCACTGCAGGCACAACTGGATGACTACAGGGAGCGTTCGAGGAAAGACCTGCTGGAGGCGCAACGCAACAACAAGGACAGACTGGCTGAGCTGCAGAGGGTCCAGAACAACCTGAAGAGTCAGCAGGAGGGAGGTGAGGGAGGAAACATCAACGCCCCAAACTGCTGTTTTAAAAACCGTCGTACTGTTTTAGCATACGACGTGTTTTGTGTGGAAATCTAAATGGTTGTTGATTTGCATCTGGTTCTGTTTTGTGATTAAATTCAAAAACTGTAGTAAAAAAAAAAACCACACACACAAAAGTCAGATTTTTGAAAATAAAAGTTGACATTTCAGCTTTCTTTTTCATAATTATGACTTTCAGTGTTGAAGTTGCCCTTTCCTCTCATAATTTTGATTTTTTTTTTTTTTTGTTTGTTTGCTTGGGATGGGAGTCATATCATTTTATAATTGTCCACTTTCTGTGACAACCTGGTGAAAACAGAATTCCACAAATTAAAGCTAAAAATGACATATTGAACTGCAGTGGCACTTAGTGTTCCTTTGCCAAAGCAGAAATGGCAACATTTGCAATATTATATGATTACATTGAAAGTGTCTTGGATCTCCCCCCAAATTAAATGGACTGTTTTCATGTCCAACATTTTCTCCACATTTGTTGATAATCTGTTATATAACACATGCGACAATTTCTGAAAGAAAAAAAAAAATTGTGTGTGTGGGGGAGGGGAGGGGTGCATTTCATGACATTTGTCAGTTTTGGTACAGAAATGAAACCCAGTGTTTTTAATTAAATAAATTTTTGTTTCACTAACTTAAATGAGTGAAATTAAATGAAAAATGTATTTATTTATTTATTTGTCTATATGAAAAAGGTATCTCATAATTTGAGTGTGTGTTGGGGGGGTGCATTTCATGACATTTGTCACAGTTTTGATACAAAATTAAACCCAGTGTTTTTAATTATATAATTTTTGTTTCACTAACTTAATTTAAATTAGTGAAATTAAATGAAAATGTATTTATTTGTGTATATGAAAAAAAGGTATTTCATAATGTTGGGGGGGGGGGGGGGGGGTTGCTTAGTGTACACAGTCTTATTCCAAGAACTGATGTTGAACTACAGTGCCACTCAGTATTATACAGTGCAACTTTGTTTCTGGTTCATCATTTTTGGAACTGTTATAAGTTATAATATATAATCTGTACAATGATTCATCCTAGATTTCTTGAAAACCCATCACAGTTAACATGCCTTGTATTTTTTTCCTGAAACTGCTCAGATTTCTTGTGCCCACCTTTTATTTATTTATTCATTTATTTTTTTGAAAACCACCAAAAAATAAATTGGTTGTTTAGGAAATTATGCAACGAAGACACACACATCCAAAACACGTAAAAGGTGTGCTGGAGCAAGAAAAATTGTACCAAAAATAGAAACCTTCATCATGACTGCCCTTCATCAGACAGACTTCAGCGCTGTCTGATGAAGGGCAGTTTGCCCGAAACATTACATTTTTGTTAAATAAAGCTTTTTTGTATTGGAGCTCTGCGGTTGTGCGGATCAGTCAGTTTCTATTTTTGTTTAGAAATAGAAACACAACCAATCATCTACATTTGCTCTGATCACCTTTGTGAGTTATCAGTACACAGTCCACAATTATTTTTTAATCTTAATCTGCTGGGACAAACTACAGCTAATGTCCCTTAATTGGACAAAGTGGGTGTAGAAAGTGAAATCATTCATTTTTAATCCAATCTTTAATTAAAACGCATTTCCTGAATTACAGTTTTTAAATCAATGTGATTTTATGTGCTTGACATTTTAGTGTCTTTTTTTAATTGTATTTTACTTTGTATGTACGGCTGACAGTGTGCTGTATAAGTAACATTGTTGATGTTATAAAAAGCAGCACACCAAGGGAAGAACAAAAACATAACTTGTTGAATTTGTGCACTGCTTTGTAGGTTTCTCGGCTGAAGAAGGAGCTGCTGGTGTGCGTCGAGGACAGAGACAGCGCGCAGCTGGAGAGAGACCTGCTCAACAACCACCTCAAACACCTGGAGGAGGAGCTGGAGTCTGAGAAGAGCGTCCACAACGACCGCTCCAGGGAGGTCAGAGGCCTGGAGGTCAGACTTCAACAAGCACACTGGGTTTAAAAGAGATGGCAGCGAGTCATGTCTAAAGATGGGATATGCAAACAAATATATACGTATAAATAAATCTTTGTGCTCACAGGAAAAGATTAAGGCCCTGGAGATGGAGTTGGATGAGGAGAGGAGCAGCGTGGAGCTTCTGAACGACCGCGTCTCACGCAGCAGAGATCAGGTGCTGCAGACAAGGCAGCAGGAGGCTTTGTTTGTTTGTTTGTCCATTCCTCTGTATTCACGCTGTTTATTTTGTATCCTTCAGGTGGACCAGCTTCGTACAGAGCTCATGCAAGAACGTTCAGCGAGACATGACTTGGAAATGGACAAGAGCTCGCTTGAGAGACAAGTACAGTAACGTGCTGTTTAGCTGTTCAACACACGCACACTCACACACACACACACACACACACACACAGAACAGCTTTAGTATCCTGCTGCCGTACACACAGTGTGCTTGACATCATGTCAACCTGCTTCTGTATTTGTTTGTGGACACATTCTTGAGAATATGAACTCACTGATTGTACATGGTAGACACTTTATACTTACACCATAGATATGCTCGCGTGGCACAGATGAGCTTGTTACATTTTTGTTTGTCACAAATATTTGCACATTGACAATGTGATTTTTTTTTTTTTTTTCCCCCCCCCCATTTTGAACACAATAACTCTATAGCAATACATGTATGACAGACACGATACTTTATACTACACTTGATACTATATGTACCCTGCTTAGAGTATATGAGGTTGTTACATTTGTCTGGTGCTTTTATTTGCATGTGAATGAGTCTGAAGTGGGGTTTTTTCCCATCTTTTATAAATACAGTAAGTCTGTTGTCACAAATTTTAGACACCTGACTAGGGATGGGTATGGATAAGATTTTATCGATACCGTTATCGATTCCGCTTATCGATCCGATCCCTTATCGATACCTCTTGTGAGTTTTTTGTGTACTAAAAGTAGGCTTTACAGGTTTTCTATGTCAAAGGGTCAAAGAGCTTTTTCTTATCGTGCACCCGCTCTGTGGAACGGTCTTCCTGCGACCATGAGGCAGGCAGTCCGTGGAATATTTTTAAGTCAAGACTTAAAGCCTATTTTTATTCTCTTTCTTATGAATAGTTTTTATTTTATATTTGTTTTATTGCTTATTGTTTATTGTTTTACTCATTTACTTCTGTTTTTAATTATGTATTTGAATTTTTTTTATTATTATTTATTTTAATTTTTTATGTTGACCTGTTCTGTGTGAGGCGCCTTGAGACGGCTTTTGTTGTGATTTGCACTTTATAAGCTGATTAAATTGAAATTGAACAACATTTTATTGAGTCTTAAAGTAAATAAATATGAAATTGGTCACTGGATCCTTAAACTCTGGACATAATAAACTCTACATGGTAGATCCTTGATCTCTGGACATAGATCGAAATAAACAAAATCTGTAGTTATTGTCAAAAGCATTTCCTTTCAGACATTATTGGCATGAATGTCTTTCCATACATCAGAGCTGAGCTCTTGCAGCTGCACTGCATGTCAGGATGTAATTTATAAAGAACGCAGCACGTCACATTTTGGGAGGAAAAAAAAAATGTTTGTCGATTGTACTTTCTTGTCTGTATTACATTTGTAAGAGGTGTAATTTTATTCAAAGCGGCAATTCATTTTGAATATTGATACGCTTGATACGCTCCTTGAGACTGAGAATGCGCCGATAACGATGTAACATATTGTAATTAGGGTGCTGATTTGTAAACACTTTTTTTTTAACCAAAGTTTGGCCTCATGTTTGTAAAGTTGGTTGGATGTGTCACTTTCTGCTCAGGTGAAGGAGTTAAAATCTCGCATAGCAGATATGGAGGGACAATCCCGGCCCTCACCCGGACTCTCCCTGCTGGAAAACAAAATCCAGGAGTTGGAGGAGAGATTGCACAGTGAGGAAAGGTGATGAAAAGAGGCTGTAGTCTATGTAGGCTACATTCTAGGGGACATACAGTATCCTCCTGTGAAAACTTTGACACTTTGTCCACACAGAGAAAAGGCCAGTATCCAGTCGTCTCACCGACGAATGGAGCGCAAGCTGAAGGAGCTTAATGCCACATTGGACCAGGAGAGAAACCAGCACATTGAGCAGAAAGATCAGGTAAACCACAAATCATTTTTAGCGTTTCATCACATCTTCCTGACGTTGTTGACACACTTGTTTGTCTGAACTTTGTTGACATTTTAATCATGAATTCAGATCACACGGAGGTTAATGCTTTGTTTGCAGAAAACTAATCTCATCTGTGTCCCACCTGACACCCAAACCCGCTCACTCCCGCTCACTCCATCACCAGGACACACCCTGACTTCCCTTCCCACATCTACTTTCTGCTGCCCTAGATTTTTTTTTTTCTCCTTCCCCATCAGTACACAGCCTTTGTAGCTACAAACACACGTTCGCCTCACACCACCTGTTTCCACTTCTCTGCCCCCCCCCCCCCCCTCCCTCTGTCCTCTCCCTCCAATCTCAGCTGTCTCTGCGTGTGAAGGCCTTGAAGCGGCAGGTGGATGAAAGTGAGGGCGAGGTGGAGCGCCTGGAAGGAGTCCGTCGAAAGATCATCAGGGACCTGGAGGAGCAGCAGGAGCTGAAGGAGGCCCTGCAAGCCAAAGTAGCAGCCCTGGAGGCGGAGCTAAAGTAACACTTTATTTTAGGTTTAGATGTTGGTCATTTACACAGATAAAAATATAAGAATAATTTTTAAAAACACATTTTGATCTGTAGACTTAGGCAGTTCTAGGGCGGGGCTTGATGTGGTTGCAGCCCCTGATGTCCCACCCCTGCACACCTGCTAGATTTTCAATAGCTCACCCATTACTCCACTAGAAATTTGACATTTGTTCTTCTAAATCCGTTTTCAGCTTCAGATTTTCACATTCAGTAACCAATGGGGTCCTTTAGCAACCCATCTTCCATAACACCCATGAGATTATTAAACAATTTGTTTATTTGTTTTTTTTGTGCTGCTTTGGAATCAACTGAGAAAGTTCCATCTCACATAAGAAAAGATTTCTCATTGCTCAGTTTGCTCTGTTGTGTTAGCTTGAGTTCAAATGGGTTATGTCCTTATTACATAACCCCCATTCAGACACCAAAACCTGTTGGAGGGGGGAAAAAACAAGACATTCAGTTCAACACTGATAAATAATGAAGGAGAATAGTACCACCTAAAGGAGAGCAGCCTCTATCGGGACTGTCATTTGTTGTTAGCTGTGATTTTCTGTTGTTGTGCCGTTAACATTTTCTATTTTTTTTTGTTTGTTTGTTCTGTCTGAAATGTAAATTGTTACCTCCACCAACGACGTTGGGCGGAGGTTATGTTTTCGCCCTGTTTCTTTGTTTATGTCTGTTTGTGAACAGCCTATAACCCATATGTCATTATGAAATTATCACAGAGGATTCATATCCTGATAGGCAAAAACTGATTTAGTTTTCAAGGTCAAAGAAAAATAATGGAAAATTCACAATCCTTTAACATTAAATTAATTTTCAAAAATTCATTTGAGAGCATGATGTAGGATGTATTAACTGACAAAGTTTGACCTGGATCTGATCCAGATGACAGATATTGTGACCATTTAAATTTAACATTGAAAACCCCATTTATTGTATATTTTACATTATAACATGCCCCAATCACTGTCATATTTGAACGTGAGATGCAGACTGGCGCTATCGCCTTTCAAAGTCTGACCTGGATTGTGAATTCTGTGGACATTTGAATTTAATATTGAAAAGTCCATTTAGTGTACATTTTGCATTCTTCCTCAATCAAAAGTGCCTCAGTAATTCTAATTTTTCTGTTATTGATTTACCTACACCACCAAAATTGGATGACTGTTCCAATTTTATGCCTGTTTGTCCTTCTTCCAGTCAACAGCCGGAAACCAAGTGTCAAAAAGCAGTGAAACTGAAAAAATTGGAAAAAAAAACCCCTGACACCACCACAAAAAAAATTGGTTGAAGTGCATGAATTAAATACATACTCCTGACATTTGATCACATCTAATTTATCTTATGAAAAACCACTTATAACAGAACTTTGATCTTGAAAAGTTTTTCCAAGGTAAAAATTTGTGAAATTGGAAACTAATTGTTGTGTGGGCCGCTGAAGAGGAGGTACTGCTGGCCCACCACCACCAGAGGGCGCCCTGTCTGGAGTGCGGGCTCCAGGCACCAGAGGGCGCTGCCACCTCACAGGAGCAGCCGGGGTGACAGCTGTCACTTATCGCCTACGACAGCTGTCACCAATCATCTGATCAGCAGTGGTATATCAGCAAGACGACATCTCCACCTCTTTGCCGAGATATCGCTCTACCTAGGAGGTACAGTACTCAGCCGACTGTGTTGTCTTTTTGACATTAACACTTTGTTACTTTTGTGCGTTAAATAGCAGACATTCTTCCGACGAGAGGTGGAGGTGGTTTTCCCGCCATACGGGTTGCTGGGTGCAAACGCACCCACATTTAACTGTTTTTGTTCCTCGCCAGCAGTACCAGATCCGACACGCGGAGGCAGTGGCCACCTGGGAGTTCGGGACTTGGCGGCTCCAGTATTCCCGGGGTTCGGAGGCGGAGGAAATCGTGTGGTTCCGGTTCTGCTTTGGACAGACGTCTCTTATCTTCGAGCCTGCCCACATGACACATTTTGTGAATTGACTTCTTTGTCTATTGTTGTAATCTGTTGTGTTTGTTCTGCTTATTCACAACAGTAAAGTGTTGTTATTTGACTTCCTCCATTGTCCGTTCATTTGCGCCCCCTGTTGTGGGTCCGTGTTCCTACACTTTCCCAACACTAATGTTGGCAGAGGATTGCACTCTGCGAGCACAGTGCTCTAGTTATAGTTTTTAAACAATGATAGCTCATTTTAGGTTTAATGATTGTGTAATGTATCTGAAATCAGCTTTAAAATTATATTTGCACGAGCAGCTGTGGCCTCGTTGGCCACCAGGAACCTGCAGTTAGCAACACAGATTCTTAAGCAACTTGTCTCTTTATCTTATGGTCATCGTGTGTGTTGAAAGATGCTAACAGGCCCAAAATAGGCAGTTCATTGGTCATCACCGGAATCTGACAGAACCCAAAATGTCACAGCTGAATATGCAATAGTTTTTATGAACCTGCTTCCGGAACTTTGACTGTCCATTAATATTGTGTTTTCCCTGCTAATCACAGGGACATTAATGCTCATTTTCGTCTCACCATTCACTTATTATTCCACACCACCAAAAAAAAAAAAGCTATGGAGCCACTCCTGTTTTATGTCACATATTATGTTGCAAATTCAGCTGTGTGCTGCTGTACTTAATATTTATTGCTCACTAGGTGGCACCATACCAGGACTGGTATTATTTTATATTTCTCCCAGGCGACGGATGCAGCAGACGCATCGTTCGGCTGTAGGCGCCTCCACTTTCAGCTCTGATGACGAGGACAGTTTGTACGACACCAACATCACCTCCATCCTTAACGAGAGCCACCTACAGACCACCAGCTGCTAGATGAAAAACCAAGGTGACGTGACAGGCAGAGCTATAAAAAGATTCTTCTTTTTTCACATCAGACTGGAGCACCAAGGACTCGCTGGTTTGGAGTACTCTACCGCCGTGCACCAACCTGCACATGCAGCCCTGCCTCTTTCCATTCTGACTTGTATGTGTTCGTACAGGACAGGTTGTCAGAATGTGCAGGGTTTTTTGTTTTATTTCTTGAGCCTTTGGCTGTGACTGTGAGTGCTTCCTGACTCTTTGAGCCACTGTTGCTCATTTGTTGGAAATGAATGTTTCGACTGTATATGATCCAGCTGTACACTGTTTAATTAAAAAGAAAAATGGTGCGTTTTCTGTGTGCCTCCATGTGAAGAGGCGTCAGTGTTGTCAGCAGCTCCTGGACTTGGTGTCTTTCTATGTGAAACGTGCTGTGACGTCTTCTTCACCTTTAACTGTGACTGATGGATCATGTCTAACTGAGCCTACTGTATATTTTTACACTGTATTAACTGTGCACAGCCTGACAATCTCACACACAGGCAGCAGCCACATGAAACCCTCAGACATGAACATCCTGTGAATTTATCTAATTTCTCGTGTGCATGTTTTTAATGAAGTGCCTTGGACAAAAAAAGGTTGTGTGTGTTTGTTACACTGGAAGTTGTTTGCTGCTGTAATGATTTAAGTAGTATTTGACAGACTCGCCTGCGCTCGCTGCTGTACATTCCTGCAAAAGAAGAACTTGGATTTGTAAGTGTTGCACTTGTTTTTATTATTGCACCTGGATTTAATGAATCTCTAATAATGTTACATTATAAAGGCGGCACCTTTTAAAGTTGTTACGTTGAACGTTTTCCAACTGATTTCAAGATTCTGACATTCATTTTGCTGTTGGGAAAATTTTGATATGTGGTGTGCTACTTTGTAAGCACTAACAAAATTTATGAGGCGTATTGAAGTAAATTGCAGAGTGTATAAATAATAGAGGAGTTATGTGATTATTTCCCCAAGTAACTTAAAGCTACAATGTGTAGGCTTTAGTGTCATCTAGTGGTGATGATGCAGATTGCATTATGAGGTCACTGGTCATGATATTGTTTGCTTCTTTTGATGAGCGATATGTATGAGCCTCTATTTCTCAAAAATGATGGTTCTCAAACTTATTAGCGTGCACGACCGACCACACATTCCTCTTGTATTTTTGTCAGCTTTTTGGATGTCCTGCAAAAGACAGAGTATGTGCATTTTGGGCTTCTGTGCCAACATGGCAGTGCAACATAGTAGCCTCCATGCAGATTGTTCTAAGCTTATGAAAACTCATTGCTTCTGGCAATTACAAACCAATGAACAGATGGTTATGAATGCTATATTCCAGATCTGCTAATACACACCCCTAAATCCTACACACTGTAGCTTTAAATAACATAACACAGGTCAACAACATGGGCTTTGAAAACTGATTTAGGGTAATTTTGGGGTGCTGAATCTGAATCTGAGCTCAGATTTCCTGTATCAAAATCACGTTTTTTTACAATCTGCATGTTCTTGATGGATTATGCAAAAGTTGCTCATTCACTCATGAGTTTGATGCCACTAATCATGCACAAAAACAGCTTCAAAAGCATAGTTTTTAAACCAGGTTCACAAAATGTGAACAAGAGCCGTAATGTAGTTTATGGCATTGAAGAGGTGTGTGAGACTGCAGCTTTTACTTCAATGCTTGATACAAGAAATATGTTTTCATATCTTAAAAATGTGATGTGATTGGCAAAAACTAACACTGGATTCAGATTCAGCACCCCCAAATTACCTCAAATCTGTTGAAAAACTCCATGCAAGAAAAATCATGTTGAACAGTGTAATAAAAAGCAAGTTCCCAGATTCAAATCTTGACTGTTTCAGCCTCGAATTGAAACACTTGCTTTCCTCACCTCACCACAAAATATCCTTAAAGCAGGTGAACATTGTACTAAAAGCTGCAAACAGCAGCTTTTGGCTCTGTGAGTTTCTTGTACCAACCGGTGATCAGCTGGGATTTGTTCACTCTTCCTGGGTTTGTGACCAAACTGGAGCAGATTTTAATGAGTTATGAGACACAAACAAGCCTCTCTAGTTGGCAAATAATGGAATGAGATATTCTGTTTTGTAGGCAGAAGTCTAATACATGTTGGGACGTTGCATCAGAAACGAGTTTCAAAAGTAAATAAACTTGAGGCAAGTTGATAACTTTGTACAGAGGATTTTTAATGAAGCCTGAGTCCTGTTCTGTCTGTGACACGTTCTGCACACCTGTGCATATCTCACTATGTCCCCTCCACACACACACATATTTTCTGGAATGATGCTGTGATGCAATTATATTTATATCAGGAATTAAATCACAAAACAACATAAAGTCCAAAAATAAAAGTACAACAATGGACAAAAATCCCAAATTAAAGTGTCTCTAATGCAGAAAAAAGATCACAATTATATTCATGTTTATATACATCAACTCCTCTTCAAGAGACATTTTTTGACAGGTATGACTTATTCCAGACAACTCAGGACACACAAACTGATTTATTTCCACCACGTTTAATCAACACTGGTTCCAAAATGTGCTAAAGATTTTAGGGCTAAATTTTGACCTTTAAGGTCACCCAAGGTCAAAGATTATGTGACCAACAAAAACACAATACGTACACGTTATCACGTCTGTTTATGTGTCACGCCCTGCATCATGCCCCGATGTATCCATATCAGCCCCGAGTCCGAAGGAAGATATTTATCCCATATTACAACAGAAATAAAGAACAAAAACCATATATCATACACATGATGAATCATGACTTTGAGTGACAGCTACCCACAGATGCAAATTTAACACATTTTCTGCAGAGGTGTAAAACTCCCGCTTGAGAAAGTAAAAGCCCTCCTATGTGTTACTTTAAAACAGGTGATCTCAATAATTAGCTCGTCAACCTGATTTATCAGCCCTATTTTTTTTTTTTTTTTTTTTGGTATTTCATGAGGACTGGTTTACAAGTATAGGGCAGATTTTTGCTGTAGCTAGTGCCACTTAACACTTTAAAATCACTCCTGATGGATTTTGAAACAAAGTCTCTGACCTGCAGGTGTTTCACCTGATTGTATTATCTTGTTTAAGTGTCTGTTTTTAATGTAAATGTAACTGTGTACTATATGTAACACTGCCCTCTTGGCAATGACACCCTTGAATAACATTTTTAATCTCAATGAGTTTTATCCTGGTTAAATAAAGGTTAAAAGAAAAAAAATGAAAAATGAATGACTCTAGTTTAATAGTAACTGCATGTGTATGTTTAAGGAATTCCTCGGAATAGCCCATCTCAATATTCCCTATATATAAGGAAAAGCTAAGTCCCTTCGGCTGCTCCCTTGTTTTCACTCGGGGTCGCCACAGCAGATCCAAGGTGGATCTGCATGTTGAATTGGCACAAGATTTCTACCGGGTGCCCTTTGTCTCAAACGCCACATTACATGGAGAAATGTGTCAGGGGTGAAGTTTGAACAGGGTGCCTTCAGCACTAAAACCAAGCGCACTGCGTTCCTTATATACAACCCCTGGCAAAAATTCACCGGCCTCGGAGGATGTTCATTCAGTTTAATTTTGTAGAAAGAAAGCAGATCACAGACATGACATAAAACTAAAGTCATTTCAAATGGCAACTTTCTGGCTTTAAGAAACACTGTAAGAAATCAGGGGAAAAAATTGTGGCAGTCAGTAACAGTTACTTTTTTAGACCAAGCAGAGGGAAAAAAATATGGAATCACTCAATTCTGAGGAAAAAATTATGGAATCATGAAAAACAAAAGAACGCTCCAACACATTACTAGTATTTTGTTGCACCACCTCTGGCTTTTATAACAGCTTGCAGTCTCTGAGGCATGGACTTAATGAGTGACAAACAGTACTCTTCATCAATCTGGCTCCAACTTTCTCTGATTGCTGTTGCCAGATCAGCTTTGCAGGTTGGAGCCTTGTCATGGACCATTTTCTTCAACTTCCACCAAAGATTTTCAATTGGATTAAGATCCGGACTATTTGCAGGCCATGACATTGACCCTATGTGTCTTTTTGCAAGGAATGTTTTCACAGTTTTTGCTCTATGGCAAGATGCATTATCATCTTGAAAAATGATTTCATCATCCCCAAACATCCTTTCAATTGATGGGATAAGAAAAGTGTCCAAAATATCAACGTAAACTTGTGCATTTATTGATGATGTAATGACAGCCATCTCCCCAGTGCCTTTACCTGACATGCAGCCCCATATCATCAATGACTGTGGAAATTTACATGTTCTCTTCAGGCAGTCATCTTTATAAATCTCATTGGAACGGCACCAAACAAAAGTTCCAGCATCATCACCTTGCCCAATGCAGATTTGAGATTCATCACTGAATATGACTTTCATCCAGTCATCCACAGTCCACGATTGCTTTTCCCTAGCCCATTGTAACCTTGTTTTTTCTGTTTAGGTGTTAATGATGGCTTTCGTTTAGCTTTTCTGTATGTAAATCCCATTTCCTTTAGGCGGTTTCTTACAGTTCGGTCACAGACGTTGACTCCAGTTTCCTCCCATTCGTTCCTCATTTGTTTTGTTGTGCATTTTCGATTTTTGAGACATATTGCTTTAAGTTTTCTGTCTTGATGCTTTGATGTCTTCCTTGGTCTACCAGTATGTTTGCCTTTAACAACCTTCCCATGTTGTTTGTATTTGGTCCAGAGTTTAGACACAGCTGACTATGAACAACCAACATCTTTTGCAACATTGCGTGATGATTTACCCTCTTTTAAGAGTTTGATAATCCTCTCCTTTGTTTCAATTGACATCTCTCGTGTTGGAGCCATGATTCATGTCAGTCCACTTGGTGCAACAGCTCTCCAAGGTGTGATCACTCCTTTTTAGATGCAGACTAACGAGCAGATCTGATTTGATGCAGGTGTTAGTTTTGGGGATGAAAATTTACAGGGTGATTCCATAATTTATTCCTCAGAATTGAGTGATTCCATATTTTTTTCCCCTCTGCTTGGTCTAAAAAAGTAACCATTACTGACTGTCACAAATTTCTTTCCTGATTTCTTATAGTGTTTCTTAAAGCCAGAAAGTTGCCATTTGAAATGACTTTAGTTTTGTGTCATGTCTGTGAGCTGCTTTTTTTCTACAAAATTAAACAACTGAATGAACATCCTCTGAGGCCGGTGATTCCATAATTTTTGCCAGGGGTTGTATAAGCACTGACCCCAAATTTTGACCTTGGTGTGTGACCTTGAGTTTTAACCAATCTTTCTGGAAATCAAATCGCTTTGTCCATAGCTGCCTCTCAATAATTCCACCAAGTTTGGTTCAAATCAGATAAAATCTCTTCAAGGTATTTTGCTCTGAATGCAGTACCCCTGTAGGCATTACCATGGGTGGGTGTGAACCAAAATATTTTCAAAGTCCAAATATATGAGCCTGACTATATATTGTCTTGTTGTGTAACGCATGTCAGCGGTGTGTGTGTCTGTCTGGCTGTGTTCCCCTCAGAGGCTTTGCTCTGTAATCCTTCGCTGGTTTACTGTAATTACTGCAGACATCAGACTGTAAACAATGACTCCCACTCATCCAGCCCCACTGTCTCCTGAGATCACCTTCTCTTCTGTCCACCCACACTGAGGATTTCCACTTCATGCAGCCGTGCTGTTTTCTTCATCATCTAAGGGGTACGGAAAAAGAATACAAGTTAATACAGTATGCGATGTGAAAATAAATGCGCATTGTCTGAGCGTAACCACTTTTTTTTAAAAACCACATGTGCTTTGTGTTCCTTCAAATCCTCCAGGAAGCCTGTGAGCTTATCTGCCATAACTTGCCAAACACAAAAGGAGCATTAATGCAAATGCAATGAGTCACCGAGCTGTCGGAAGACCTCGGTACAAAAGCTTTGACGACATACAAAAACTTCACGACATTAACCTGCTCAAAGGGAATAATCACGTATAAAAGGCAGCACATGTTGCTTTGTCGCTATACACCTTCTGAGATCAAGACGTGACACGTTAACAAAGGCTGATTAATGAATGCGTGCACGTTTGTGATGGGCCGGGCTTCTCCACGCTTTTCAGTTTGTACCATTCTGACCTGCAGAGTCATGACCTCCAAATCATAGCTCACAAAAAAAAAAAAAAACGCACAAAAAGTTTGATATTTATCCTCTCTTATTGTGTTCTGATAATAAACAGGTCTTAAAATAATACTGGAATTACCGATCGGAAACATGCAGGCTAGCTTGTGCACGCAACTACCCGTGCACCTGCTTTGAAACGGGCCTGCATGCTCCGAGCCGGAGCACGGATCGCAAATATCGCGTTGACACACCTGTTTCGACTAATATTATTAGTACTACATGAACATTACAATGTTCACTTCCTTCAAGAACATTTGGGTTAAAAAAAAATAACACACCTTTCTTATCTAACTAATGTGAATTGTTGTCGACCTCCTCATCTGCTGCCTCTGTAAAAATTTTATCACGCGGGCCAGATAATATATTGATAAATCTCTTACGTAATTTCACGAGAGGCTCTCAAAAAAGTCAGGGAGCTGTGTTGCCAGGTCTGCGGGTTTCCACGGAGTTAGGCTACCTTTGAGGTAGCTTTTTCCTTTCTTTGAGTTCTGGTAATGGGCTGATTTTTGTTTTTTTTTTGTGTTTTTTTTATGGGAGCTTAACGCATTTATTTTAGAAAACCATAAATAAATAAATACCCTGTTTTTCTGAATGAACAAGTTTGTTATCGCATGGTCCCTTGCTCTTTCTGGTTAAACCAATTTCTGAGTTTTTTTTCTTCGTCGTCTTTTTTTCTTCTTCTAAGCTTTTTTGTTTGTTCTTTATTTGGAAGACATATAAAAGAAAGGAAAAAATAATATTTCCTATGAGAAATTTTAACAAAAGACATAAAGAAATAAGAAAGTTCATTTAAATATTACAAATTACATGTTCAAAAACGAGCAGGAAGTTGATTTTAGTTTTTGAGTCTGTTCTGTGTTTTTAGTTGCTCGTCTGTTGGTGTCAGCTGAACCCATTTTTGCTATCTGTTCAAACTTCGTCATTCCGCATATGGACAGTCTCCAACCTGGTGCCTTTATTTGTTTGTTTGTTTATTTGTTTATTTGTTTGTTTGAGAACAGGATGTTGCATGGTTGCGATATGAACCCTTACCACTAGATGTCACCACCTTCAACATTTCCAAATGTCCCTTTAACTCACATTTATGACAATTTATTTTATTACCTATACATACCCTTAATTTGAGTGAGCGGGTATAGAAAATGGATGGATGCATATAATAATAATAACAATAATAATAATAATAATAATAATTATTATTATTATTATTATTATGTTGTCACGTGGTTGCAGCTGTATGCTGATGAGAGCAGCACTGTTTCCAGGCCCGGAAATTCATGCAAAAATATTTTCAGCCCATGTGGCATAAAAGTAACACGGCCACTCGGTAAGAACGTGTGACACACGACATGTGACAAGAAACGACTCTGTCCCTTTTGCAGGTGCAGCATTAGCAGCAGATAACTGCAGGTCCCTGATGCTGTGGGGCTTTTACAACAAAGCTTTTCATAAAAAATATCAAAAGCCTTTGCTAAGGCTTTTTATCAGTCCTTGCGCAGATGAAAAGACTGATATGGGATCAATCTGGATGAAGATCAAGAGGTCACACAGGACAAAATGCCCTGGTTCTGGTCTCACACTGAATCCCTGCCAGATGGAGACATTGTCAACTTTTATGAGGTCAGTCACTGTATTTGAACCAAATCACATGATTCTAATCCAATGCAATAAAAAGTAAAGACTGTTTTAACAAGCGCTACATCCTCCAAATATCCCACATTCTAAAGATGAGTCTATGGCTGCTGCTTGCCCCGCCCCCTTATCCTTCAGAATCCAGATATGGACTTCTGTGACATATGACACAGACACTCAAAATTTTGTGTGTAGAGAGCTTCTACAGGCCAAATTATTTGAAAACATCCTCAAATGTACACATGAGGATGTTTTCCATGAAACCCCAAATATATTTGACTGTAAGCTGTAGATAATAATTTTTTTTTTTTTTTTAGAAATCTCTCAGTCATCTCACCGATATTTGAGTTTTCATATTTTTCATTTAAGGTTTATTTATATATTTATTTATTTGCCTTTAAAAAAGAAAAAAGGAAAGATTCAGTCAGTCTTATCTATCCAAACCACAGGTGTTGCAAATCATACAGTTAACTGCATACTTCGTTTCCCAATTAAACAACCATTTTTGTGAGACCAGTTGTCATAAGTAGGGGAAACCGGGGCACAGTGAATCACAGGGCACAGTGAATCAGTAGCTATATCTGCAAAACTACATATATGTATATTTGCAGCAGTTATGTCATATTTTTATGCATAAAGACATCCCCCTTATAAATTAGTGTTTTGTTTTTGGATGCATTAAGGGTAAAACTAAGTGGCAAGTGATGTCAGTTTTTTCCTATCAAAAGTAAATTTTGTGGATGTCAGTGTCTTTGTATTTATTTCTCACAAACAGAGGACTGGTGGCCCAAAAAAATTGTTCTTAGTTAGAAGACTACCCCATCCAACTGATGAGCATGTGTTATGTCTTCTCCAGAGTATCAGCTATTTGATAACATGACTCATGTGTCACATGCACCCGGGACACAGTGAATCGGAGCATAGTGAATCAGTCTAGAAAGTGATTTACTAAGCCCCAGTATCAAGTGGATGACAAATATTATTTGTTGAAGCTTATACATTTATTTTTTCCATGAATTATTTCTATAATTTGTGTATACAAACAACTGTTTTCACGCTTGAACAGAAATTATGACAGTTGTATTTATAATAGTTTCTAAAAGACTTATATCACTGTATAAGACACTCACACATTACATAGCTGGTTTGCTGGCTTATAGTTTGTATAAGCATCAGCATATATTTAATCATTTTGAAGAAATCTTTCTAATTATGTGTTTTTACATTGTATTCTAAGTTTATTCACTGTGCCCCATGAATTAGTGTCCGTGGCACTGTCAGGACTGGAGTATGCATGGCACCGAATGTGGGAGGGTATAAAATGCAGACTCAAAGACAAGGCGTTATAAGTAAAAAAAATAATAATAATAATAATAATAATCTTTATCGTTAACACAAGCAGGGGTACGGCACACTGAAAGGCAGGCAGTCAAGCAGAGGTACAGATAAGGGCTAAGCAAAAATGTGGTTGAGAGACAGGCATGGTTCAAAAACACAGTGAGATACTGTATCATAGGCTGAGGCAAAAACAAGGTCCAGTAAACAAAGCAAGGTCATAACACTATGAGGCAAAAACAAGACAAAGGCAAAAGGCTGGAACATTGATACATGGATCACAATGAACTGGCAGGGGAGTGGAGAAAGTGAAGGGCTTAAAAACACAGGTGGGGTAATTAGGTTAACAAGGTGCACATGTGGAAGAATGATCTAGAAGGTGAATCCAAGAGGAGGGAAGAGATGCAAGAGAGTAAGTAAACATACGGGGGAAAACAGAGACAAAGGTGAAACAAGCACATGCAAGAGTGTAAGTGAACACACAGGGGGAACAAAGAAGAAACAGTCAAGTGCAAGAGTGTATGTGAAGGAAATAGAAATGGTGACCAAAATCAGTAACTATAAAGGAAGAAACTAAGCACATGGCTAAAGTCTAAAAGATAATAAACATAGCAAAGAACCTATAGATTACCGGCTGAACTGTAAAACAGAAAACAAAACACAAGATAACATATAAGCTACGTGAAGAACAAAAGAGGACTAAAACAACTAAAGACTACATTATAAGAATCAGGAGAAAAACCAGAATGCCTAACACAATGGAAATAGCAATAACTGGACAGAAACAATGACTGAATAAACCACATGATTAAAATATGAAAAACAGAAAATACGAGGTCTATTAGAAAAGTATCCGACCTTATTATTTTTTTCAAAAACCATATGGATTTGACTCACGAGTGATTGCGTCAGACAAGCTTGAACCCTCGTGCGCATGCGTGAGTTTTTCCACGCCTGTCGGTTGCGTCATTCGCCTGTGAGTAGGCTTTGAGTGAGGAGTGGTCCACCCCCTCAGCGGATTTTCATTGTCAGGAAATGGCGGAATGATTTGGGCTTTTTTTCCATCAGAATTTTTTCAGAAACTGTTAGAGACTGGCAGCTGGAAACCGTTCGAAATATTTATCTGGCTTTCGGTGAAAATTTTACGGGCTTCACAGAGAATAAGGACTGTTACTACAGCTTTAAGGACGGCTTTAAGGACGCTCGGCGCGCCGCGCTCCGTGCCGCCATCGAGAGCCACAAACCACCGGATCATTTCTAAACGGAGGGCTGTCTGGATCCGTGACCATCGTGTGCAATTTCTCTGGTTATCACAAGAGCTGGACATCAACCATTTTCCGGCAGATTTCACTTTTAACGAGATTTTGTCATGGAAAGCCGAGCAGAGGCTTCGCGCGTCACGACCGATTTGCTGATGGAGCGAGACAAAGGAACACCTCTGTTTTGGTCTCACAGGACGGCTTTGAGATGGCGTTCAGACAGCTATCGGTGGTTTTTCCATCGAGTGATTATCCAAGAAATTGTGGATGTGCCTGGACATGCCAGAACATGTCCAGTGAGGCTTCATCACGGCGTTGCTGTGCGCCATGCGGCACCGCCGCGACGCCCGAAGCCTCCGCTCCTCTTTCCATGACAAAAACTCCTGTAACAGTGGAATGTGCCGTTCATTTCCAAACTGGACGCTGCGTTTTATCCGGGACGTCGTCTGACTAGCACAGGAATTGTGAAAAGACGTGGACATCAGCACTTTTTCGGCACATTGAGACAGACGTGCGGAGGAATTCCGCGCGTCGCGGTGGTGCCGCATGGCGCAAAGCAACGCCGTGATGAAGCCTCACGGGACATGTTCTGGCATGTCCAGGCACATCCACAATTTCTCGGATAATCACTTGATGGAAAAACCACCGACAGCTGTCTGAACGCCATCTCAAAGCCGTCCTGTGAGACCAAAACGGAGGTGGTTTTGTCTCGCTCCAGTAGTGAATCCATCGTGACGCGCGAAGCCTCCGCTTGGCTTTCCATGACAAAATCTCTTGTTAAAAGTGAAATCTGCCGGAAAATGGTTGATGTCCAGCTCTTGTGATAACCAGAGAAATGGCACACGACGGTCCCAGCTCCACAGAGCCATCCATTTAGAAATGATCCGGTGGTTTGTGGCTCTCGATGGCGGCACAGAGCGCGGCGCACCGAGTGTCCTTAAAGCCGTCCTTAAAGCTGTAGTAACAGTCCTTATTCTCTGTGAAGCCCGTAAAATTTTCACCGAAAGCCAGATACATTTTTCGAACGGTTTCCAGCTGCCAGTCTCTAACAGTTTCTGAAAAAATTCTGATGGAAAAAAAGCCCAAATCATTCCGCCATTTCCTGACAATGAAAATCCGCCGAGGGGGTGGACCACTCCTCACTCAAAGCCTGCTCACAGGCGAATGACGCAACCAACAGGCATGGAAAAACTCACACATGCGCATGAGGGTTCAAGCTTGTCTGACGCAATCACACGTGATTCAAATCCATATGGTTTTTGAAAAAAATAATAAGGTCGGATACTTTTCTAATAGGCCTCGTCCAAAAATAAACAGAAAACAAAACCAGAGACTACAGAATACAGAACAAAAAATAATTGAACTCAGAACAAAACTAATGACTAAAAAAATCATACTGTGGAGAGGGGAAATAAGAGAAGCAACCCCACCTATGGGCGAAAACTGACAGTGAATCAAAAATTTAAAAATCAGTTTTAAACACCTGTAAATTACACTTGGGGAGACATAAATAACACAGCCTTATAAACAATAACTTGCTGTATTAAATCCACAATAGAATGGCCTAAACCTATGCATAATGTGTTTATGCTACCACAAAACCACATTTCTGATCCACTGTACCCCGGCTTCCCCTACATACAGTGTGTGATTTGTTAGAGTGCTGATTGTAGTGCACAGAAAATAATAATACAGTTAATTACAGGCGGCCATGAATGAGCTGTCTGAGATTAAAGCTGGATTTAATTTATTTAATTTGATTTATTCATATGGTTGCTTGTTCACTGGGTTGTTTTTATTTATTTATTTTAATCAATTAATTAACAATACAAAGCAAAAGAAACAAAAGAAAAATAAATGAAGTGCCCAAACTTAAAATAATGTAATGATGTGCGAAGACTTATGATTCAGTGCATTCTGTACAAATGAGGTAGAGACATGTAGAAGAGCCGCAGGGCTCAACTTTACTGAGAGAGAGAGAGAGAGAGAGAGAGAGATGTTACAGTCTTGTCCTCTCTTTCTTCAGTTCTTTGTTGACCGCCCTGCAGTTGTTTGGATGATCCTGAAGTCAGAGTCCTCCTGAGACATTTTCAACACCTGTAATTTCCATTTCTTTTCTTTTTTTTTAATGGTGTGTGTTTATTGTGTGTGTGTTTGGCTTCACTTTCCAAACTTTCCCCTGAGAAGATGAGTGGTGGTGGAACTCTCCCGGCGGAACATGTTGGAAGAGAGGAGGACAAAATGACTGTGAGTTTGGAATAAATGTCATCTAACTGCTTCAACCTTCCTCTGCTGTATTTCACCGGTTTGGGATGTTTCTTCCAAATCCCACTCAGTGTCTCCTGAGGAAGTTTGTTTGTTTTTGTAACCGATTGTGGATTGACAGTAAATTTATCAGAAGAACATTTCAGACTTTCAAACTATTAAACCTGTAAAATTCAATATGAAATCATCATTTATGCAGAAAGGCACATTTTTCACTAAAGATTACATTTATTGTCATAACTGGCACATGATTTCTGTGAAAATAATACAAGCATATAACACATAGTAAGATAAAAGTTGATAAAACAACAGCATGGGTGCTTTAAAGGTACATTTAGAGGTTCTTTTTGTTTGTTTGTTTTTTATGAAAAATAATTCAGTATGCATGTGTGTCACATTTGAAAATCAAAAGAAAAATAATCAACTTTGATGAGAGTTTAATCATTGCATTAAAAAAACAGTTTACTGGTCCTTTTTATTGTCACAAATCAAAGATGTTTTACCTTTTTAGTTCTTACTCATAAAGTTAAAAACTACTGAAAATGTCAACTGAGTTTGACAGACAAAAGGTAACTGCTCTCTATTTTTTTCTGTCTGATTCAAGAAATATCATATTTTGCTGATTAAACTTCGTAACATAATGTGTCATTTGAGCTTTTTTATCCAATGAATATTCGCTGCCCTGAAGCAGGAGAGACGATCTAAAGACAAAGATAAAAATTATTTTACAGTCTGATTTTTCAGCTGCTTCATTCTACATCCTTCCATGCTGTTAATTCTTTACTGTAAAGTTTAGTCCTCTATAATATCTGGAACACGTGGCTGAGGATGATGATGCAGGTAACTGCATGAGAAATAAATCCAACAAATTTCAGATTTAGTTGAGTTTGCTCTTTGCTGTTGTTCACATTAAGGTGCACAACTAATGGAAAAATGTTTGAAATCACAGTGTACAATTAAACATCTCATGCATAAGAGCCTTGACCTTGGTGTCCACCAGACAGAAGCTTTGGAAATGAAACTAACAAGTTCATGTGATGTTATGGTTTACCACACATATGTTGGGAGAGAAGGAAGAAGTGTCTGCTTTATTTACATTCATGCAAAATCCTTTTTAACCACCTCTGTTTGTGGGTTACCAAAGCGTTCCTGGGCCAGTGTGGAGAAATAACCTTGGGGTCTCCTCCCAGCTGGACGCGCCTGGAACACCTCCCTAGGGAGGTGCCCAGGGGGCATCCTTACCAGGTGTCCGAACCACCTCAGCTGACTGCTTTCAATGTGAAGGAGCAGCAGCTCGACTCTGAGCTCCTCACCAATGACTGAGTTTCTCACCTTATCTCTAATGGAGACACCAGCCACCCTCCTAAGGAAGCCCATTCCGGCCGCTTATACCTGGAATCTAGTTCTTCCGGTTATGACGCAACCCTCATGACTATAGGTGAGAGTAGGAGCAAAGATTGAGCAGGAGATTGAGAGCTTCACGTTTGGCTCAGCTCCCTTTTCATCACAACAGTACGGTACAGCGCATGCAACACCGTCAATACTGCATCAGTTCTCTGGCCAATCTCACGCTCCATTGTCCCTTCAATCTTTCACTATGGGCAAGACCTCATTCCGGAGTAGGCAATCCATCGCTTTCCTGCTGAGAACCATGGGCTCAGATTTAGAGGTGCTGATCCTCATCCGAGCTGCTTCAAACTCAAACTGTGAACTGATCCAGTGAGTCTTGGAGGTCATAGGCCGATGAAACCAACAGGATCACATCATCTGCAAAAAGCAGTGATGAGACCCTGAGCCCACCAAACTGCACAAACAGCAGTCAAACTGAATTTTAGACATCTTATACGAGAACAAGGACGACAGACAGTGTTTGACATAAAGAGGACTCTAAAGAGCTAAGATTCTAAACAGGAATCGATTGCAATGATTCCAACTGAAAATAATGGAGAAGCAACCTGAGCTTCTTCTGGCATTTTTACATAAAACAAAGCCTCAACACCTGCAAAAATATGTTAGCGATCTAAAAATTATCGGACCAAAACTTATCAGAGGATAATTGGTCTAATGATGGTTTTCAAAGTTATCTGAAAAGCTAATCCAGTAATGAAAACATTAGCGGTTAGCGGATTAGCTGAACTGTGCCCATCACTGGATTTTCCATGTAGTCATTGTGAAAGCTAAATACATGCAAAATCCTTTCTGCATAACTGCATTGTTTGATTTTCAGAATGTAACGGCTGGGAAACAATAAGAAAACAGCTGTTTATTTCCTTATTTTAATTTCTGTGCTGTCTGTCTCAGTGACAACCACACCTGCTCCTAATTCATCATCACTCCAGGATCCATTAACCATCCAGCAGGTGTCAAACATGTCTATGGAATATCACATTGGCAAAACAAAAATTTCTTTTTGGATTGAGCTGGTTGAAGTTCAGCAAATTTCACAATTATAGGCTATTTCCATTTGGTGAGGCACAAGATGAGAGCACTGAGCATTTTTGAATTACTGGATTCATAATCTGGACTTTTCTATCTGCCTGTTTACAGGGTATACTGTATGCCAAAGCTTTCCCAAAGCCAAGGAAAAATAATTCAGGGATCAGGTCTACAAATGAACTTACATTTAACAGTTTGGTCACTTTGTGTTTCAGCACATTGACCTGGTGTCGTATCGTGGATCAGATCCTATGAAGTGTTTGTGTTTGCACAGAAAACAAAAGCCTGCACTCTCCCACAGTGCAGCTCTCTCACACCGAAACTTGTTTAAAGCATGCAGCGATGTGCCGGAACAAGTGAAACTTTCCACCTCTACCTCACACCAAAGAAAGAACTAATTACCCCCTGGAGCCAATATTTTATTTATTTAAAGCAAACAGTAGCCAGGTTCAAATGAGAACCAAATCACACGTTGCTAATGACAACCGTCCTCTTGTTCTGGAGTATTAAACGCTCCAGAACAAGATGAATGTCCTGGTCAATAATAGACTTTGGAGTATCACATACCCGGAGCTCCAGTCATCATTAATACAAACAAGAATGTGTTTGGGTGGAGAGTTTAATTATTAATGTTTGTGTCTGTTAATCAATGACATAGTTGCAGAAATAAATTGCTTGAAATCATTTGGTCTAATAAATGCTACATTTTGTCAGGCCGGCATTATGTGTACCAGGATGATGGCATGAAAGCATGAATCTGGTGCAGAGCAGGAAGAGCAGACAAACCCGTCGTGTCCAGACTCGTGCTCACACATCCAGGTGGATTTGTGGCTCCACTGTCGGCCTTGATGGCAAAAGAAAAGAATAAATGATCAGACCGTAGTTCTGCTCAGAGCTGTTCTTTGTTGGCGGTTTGCAGGGGAGCACCTGTATGTGTGTGTGTGTGTGTGTGTGTGTGTGTGTGTGTGTGTGTGTGTGTGTGTGTGTGTGTGTGTGTGTGTGTGTGTGTGTGAGGCCCAGTGTGACTGCAAACAAAAGAAACCTGAAGATCATGTTGTCACTATGAATACAGTGGATCTGTTACAGAGTTACAGCGTTCACACAAGACGGTTCAGGAGTGTTACTTCATCCACGTCGGCAGGCCTCAGCAGTGGCGGCTCCAGTGGATTTTATTTGGGGGGGAGTTGTTGTCTCTGCACCACCCAAACAGCTGCTCTGCCTTGTCCCAGTAACCTACCCCCCCACACACACACACAGTTAGTGCACTTGCCTCCCAACAAGAATATTGCTAGTTCAAGGCTAGACCTTTTCCCATTCTCCTTGTCCAGGTGGAGTTTTGTTAAAAGCCAAATCGCCATGTGGATTCCAAACTGGAACTCCCGTGGTGGCCCCCAAGCAAAATGTAAGAAACACATTGATATTTCTTTGATTTTTTTTTTTACATTTAGTCTGGCAGCTACATTCAGCAGCACCACCAGGATTATATTCCATAGTATGCATCATAGTTATTTGTTTCATCATTTTCGTATTCAATTTTCACTAGTTGACTAATTTCATAGCCTCTAAAAGCAACCCAGTGTCACGGCAAGTCATGATTCAGCAGCACGAAATATACATTAATCTATTGGTTCGTGATATTGTGACAAAAAGCGCCTCATTTTTGTCACAGCAACACAAATTCATTCTAATTCATTCCGTGATGGCTGCACAAAATTAAAAGTGAAGCGGGGGGGGGGGGGGGGGGGGGGGGGGGTCAAGGATGGTTATGGTCAGGGTTGGGGGAAGGAGTAGGTTTAGTAATAGTGAGTTTAACAAAAAAAAACATTACGAAAATTTGACTCATTTCGTGACGGGTGCACAACAAAAAAAGTAGTGAGACTGAGCTGCTACAACCCCTGGCAAAAATTATGGAATCACCGGCCTCGGAGGATGTTCATTCAGTTGTTTAATTTTGTAGAAAAAAAGCAGATCACAGACATGACACAAAACTAAAGTCATTTCAAATGGCAACTTTCTGGCTTTAAGAAACACTATAAGAAATCAGGAAAAAAAAATTGTGGCAGTCAGTAACGGTTACTTTTTTAGACCAAGCAGAGGGAAAAAAAATATGGAATCACTCAATTCTGAGGAAAACATTATGGAATCATGAAAAACAAAAGAACGCTCCAACACATCACTAGTATTTTGTTGCACCACCTCTGGCTTTTATAACAGCTTGCAGTCTCTGAGGCATGGACTTAATGAGTGACAAACAGTACTCTTCATCAATCTGGCTCCAACTTTCTCTGATTGCTGTTGCCAGATCAGCTTTGCAGGTTGGAGCCTTGTCATGGACCATTTTCTTCAACTTCCACCAAAGATTTTCAATTGGATTAAGATCCGGACTATTTGCAGGCCATGACATTGACCCTATGTGTCTTTTTGCAAGGAATGTTTTCACAGTTTTTGCTCTATGGCAAGATGCATTATCATCTTGAAAAATGATTTCATCATCCCCAAACATCCTTTCAATTGATGGGATAAGAAAAGTGTCCAAAATATCAACATAAACTTGTGCATTTATTGATGATGTAATGACAGCCATCTCCCCAGTGCCTTTACCTGACATGCAGCCCCATATCATCAATGACTGTGGAAATTTACATGTTCTCTTCAGGCAGTCATCTTTATAAATCTCATTGGAACGGCACCAAACAAAAGTTCCAGCATCATCACCTTGCCCAATGCAGATTCGAGATTCATCACTGAATATGACTTTCATCCAGTCATCCACAGTCCAAGATTGCTTTTGCTTAGCCCATTGTAACCTTGTTTTTTTCTGTTTAAGTGTTAATGATGGCTTTCGTTTAGCTTTTCTGTATGTAAATCCCATTTCCTTTAGGCGGTTTCTTACAATTCGGTCACAGACGTTGACTCCAGTTTCCTCCCATTCGTTCCTCATTTGTTTCATTGTGCGTTTTCGATTTTTGAGACATATTGCTTTAAGTTTTGTCTTAACGCTTTGATGTCTTCCTTGGTCTACCAGTATGTTTGCCTTTAACAACCTTCCCATGTTGTTTGTATTTGGTCCAGAGTTTAGACACAGCTGACTGTGAACAACCAACATCTTTTGCAACATTGCGTGATGATTTACCCTCTTTTAAGAGTTTGATAATCCTCTCCTTTGTTTCAATTGACATCTCTCGTGTTGGAGCCATGATTCATGTCAGTCCACTTGGTGCAACAGCTCTCCAAGGTGTGATCACTCCTTTTTAGATGCAGACTAACGAGCAGATCTGATTTGATGCAGGTGTTAGTTTTGGGGATGAAAATTTACAGGGTGATTCCATAATTTATTCCTCAGAATTGAGTGATTCCATATTTTTTTTTCCCTCTGCTTGGTCTAAAAAAGTAACCGTTACTGACTGCCACAATTATTTTTCCTGATTTCTTATAGTGTTTCTTAAAGCCAGAAAGTTGCCTTTTGAAATGACTTTAGTTTTGTGTCATGTCTTGATCTGCTTTTTTTTTCTACAAAATTAAACAACTGAATGAACATCCTCTGAGGCCGATGATTCCATAATTTTTGCTAGAGGTTGTAAACGTGACCCCTGACCTCGCACGTGAACCTTTAACCATAGAGATGAAAAAGATGCTTGAGTGGACATAGAGCTCCTTCCTGTGATATTTTCATCCACCATCTTGGGAGAGGAATTGTCACGATTTCATGACTCATCAGTGCACTGACAGCAGTCAGATAAATTTATTGCATTAAATCAAAACCTGCCATGTGGTGCTTGTGGCTTTGTGTAACATCATCCAAAACCTTGACTCAAGATGGCGGCCTGAGCTACTCGGCTTTAGTGAATGATGACGTCCGCTCTAGCCTTGAATCGCCTCTATGCCTTTGACCTAGATGGGTTGTCTCTGGCAAAATGTTTACATAGTTTTACTGAAACATGTAGTAAATATAAATCCATTTATTGAACATATTACTTCTGAAAGAATTTCCTTGTGATACATAAGGAAGTTTGATATTTTGAGGAAAATAAATAACAAAACACAATATAGTACAATGCAATTTTTTTTTTTCCCATTGCCTCCTGGTTTTAGTGGCCCGATTCGATCCAGTCCACGGCCCGGTACTGGTCTGTGACCCGGGGATTGGGGACCATTACTCTAAATGTCAGGATTCACCCTGGTCCTGATCTGTGTCATATTTTGTCCCCTGTCTGCGCCCTTGCCCACCTCTTTCATCCTCAGTCTTTGACTTTCTGTTGTTATAACATGTTTGATGTCGCTGACATTAATGAGCGAAACTTTTCACTATCTGTTTATATATCATCAAACAATAATTTAAAATTGAATAATTGTTGCAGAACCTCAAAGTAACGATCGGCTACACAACTGTCGTTACGATTCTGTTTTTTTATGACAATATTGTAATAATGTAAAGAAAGAAGTTTGTGTCATTTCCGGTTTGTGGCTTCACCTACCATTGAGCAATCTCGCGAGATATTTTTTGTGCCGTTTCTGCTCGAATGTGATTTCATCCAGTGGGCAGATTTTTTTGTGCCACTTCCGGTTTGTGCCTTCGTCTAAATTGAGCTCGCTTGCTCGCTCATATTGTAGCCACTGGGTTTGTTTTCTGTTGATCATTTATTTCCTCTTATCATACCTTAGTCATGTGTGTTGTGTGGGCCGCCAGAAGAGGAGGGCGCCCTGCCTGAAGTGCGGGCTTCAGGCACGAGAGGGCGCTGCCGCCACGGACACAACCGGGAGTGACAGCTGTCACTCATTATCTCATGACAGCTGTCACTCATCTACGCTTCATCATACTACTCCATAAAACCCGGACGTCATCTCCATCTCATTGCTGAGATCTCATCGCTGAGATCTCATCTACCTGTGAAGGTAATTTCTCTGCTGACTTTAAATAATAGTCTGAACTCTTTTGCAGCCGTGTGACCACCATTTGCCTCATGCAGTGCAACACATCTCCTTCGCATAGAGTTGATCAGGTTGTCAATTGTGGCCTGTGGAATGTTGGTCCACTCCTCTTCAATGGCTGTGCGAAGTTGCTGGATATTGGCAGGAACTGGTACACGCTGTCGTATACGCCGGTCCAGAGCATCCCAAACATGCTTAATGGGTGACATGTCCGGTGAGTATGCCGGCCATGCAAGAACTGGGACATTTTCAGTTTCCAAGAATTGTGTACAGATCCTTGCAACATGGGGCCGTGCATTATCCTGCTGCAACATGAGGTGATGTTCTTGGATGTATGGCACAACAATGGGCCTCAGGATCTCGTCACGGTATCTCTGTGCATTCAAAATGCCATCAATAAAATGCACCTGTGTTCTTCGTCCATAACAGACGCCTGCCCATACCATAACCCCACCGCCACCATGGGCCACTCGATCCACAACATTGACATCAGAAAACCGCTCACCCACACGACGCCACACACGCTGTCTGCCATCTGCCCTGAACAGTGTGAACCGGGATTCATCCGTGAAGAGAACACCTCTCCAACGTGCCAAACGCCAGCAAATGTGAGCATTTGCCCACTCAGGTCGGTTACGACGACGAACTGGAGTCAGGTCGAGACCCCGATGAGGACGATGAGCATGCAGATGAGCTTCCCTGAGATGGTTTCTGACAGTTTGTGCAGAAATTCTTTGGTTATGCAAACCGACTGTTTCAGCAGCTGTCCGAGTGGCTGGTCTCAGACGATCTTGGAGGTGAACATGCTGGATGTGGAGGTCCTGGGCTGGTGTGGTTACACGTGGTCTGCGGTTGTGAGGCTGGTTGGATGTACTGCCAAATTCTCTGAAACGCCTTTGGAGACGGCTTATGGTAGAGAAATGAACATTCAATACACGAGCAACAGCTCTGGTTGACATTCCTGCTGTCAGCATGCCAATTGCACGCTCCCTCAAATCTTGCGACATCTGTGGCATTGTGCTGTGTGATAAAACTGCACCTTTCAGAGTGGCCTTTTATTGTGGGCAGTCTAAGGCACACCTGTGCACTAATCATGGTGTCTAATCAGCATCTTGATATGGCACACCTGTGAGGTGGGATGGATTATCTCAGCAAAGGAGAAGTGCTCACTATCACAGATTTAGACTGGTTTGTGAACAATATTTGAGGGAAATGGTGATATTGTGTATGTGGAAGAAGTTTTAGATCTTTGAGTTCATCTCATACAAAATGGGAGCAAAACCAAAAGTGTTGCATTTATATTTTTGTTGAGTGTATATATTAAACACTATATATGGCATGTCCACTTTGACCATTGTTTCTCGTTGAAAAAAGAGACAACCATTTTTGAGTTTGGACACTAAATTTCTGTTTCATCTAATTAAAATGTTTTCCTGAAACCACCTGCTTTGACCTTTGACCCTGATAAAAACACCTCCTGTCTATGTTCTAGTAGAAGGTCTGCAAAAGTTTTCTGCTAAAGACATGAAAAAGAGAAGAATGCAAAGAATCAAAGTTGAATACGTACGGTGTCTTTCAGTTTATTACTTAATCCAGAAAGTAAATAATTCCACATTTTGTATTCAAAAACTTTTCCCTGCTTTGGAACATAATTCACTTGGGTCATTAAAACATTCCTCACGCAAGCAAGAACGTATTTGGACTTGCTGAATGTCTCGCTTGTGTTTGCACAGTGTTGTTTGCACATTATTATATAATGAAGTTTTATTAATGTGTCTTATGTAGCTGCCGTCACACATTCCTCACGGTGCTGCTACCATCCACGGGCACCGCGTGGCCAAGCGCCTTCATGCCGCCGTTTATCCACCGCTTCAGTCACTGCACAAACGGCAAACTGGCCTATTGATGTTACACACGTCTTTGTGCACGTCTGAGGATAATGAATGTTGCTTGCAGCGTGTTGGGCCGTGCAGTCCTGCAGGGGAGGCTCGTAACTCTGTGCCTGCTCTGACTGGAGGAAGGGAGGGGAAAAAAGGGCTGGGCAGCTGGCAGAGCCTCTCCCAGCCATGTAAGGCGAGACAGCTTCCCACACTCTTCTTACTCATGCACATTTAGTACAGATGGTCTGGATCCCAGCAGCCCGATCATCATCATCCAAAGAGTGACGGACGGCTACGTGTGCTCAGGTAGACGCCAGGCAGGAACAGCTTTGTGTTGGGGTGTGTGAACGTGATGGTAGTTTTTGTGAATTACTGTCAACTCTGAGCTCTTTCTTCATAAATGTGTGTCGATTGTACCGGCGTGCTTAAGCGTGGTTGTTTCTTTGGCGGTAAAACTCTAAAGACAGATACTGTCTGTTTGCCGGATCTCATTTTTTGAGTCCATCCTGGTTTGAAATGTTTGGACAGAGTTTTCCCAGACTGAAGTACCGCCCATCGTCAGTTACTGTGAGTTTTGTGGTACAGTGACTCAGCTTTTGGTGATGTATTGATGACACATGCTGCTGGTATTAAACTCAGGCGGAGGTGTTTTGGTTGTTTGTTTGAAAGCAAATGTGTGATGTGACGTTGGACATTTCAGGGGCAGAACGTCTCAGTAACGGAACACTTCATGAGTTTTGTGATGGGTTTAGTATTTGATTACCAATAATCTTGGTTAAATATGGGCTCTTACTAAGGGTTGCATGAGTAGCCGGTCTGCTCTGTGTCACCCTGATCCCGTCAGATCTCAGAAGCTAAGCAGTGGGGCATCTGGTTAGTACTTGGATGGGAGACCTCTTCTGTGTGGCTGTGTGTGTTTCTCCAGGTAAAACTGCAGTTGTGTCAGGAAGGACATCTGGCGTAAAACTTGTGCCAAATACCAGTGCAGATCTGGCTGTATCCACTGTGGCTGTTATGTGTCGACGCGGGTTGAGGAGCGGACCTGCGTCTGACGGAACCCAGCGCTAAAATAACCAGAAAGCGGTTCCAATAACAAAACAATTTATTTTTTCCACCCTCTGGTGCATAACAAAGTGTATGAACAAAAGATGCGTCAGTCTGGTGGAGTGAAGGCTGGCACGCTCTCTGGCGCCTAAAAGGATCGAAGCCCGGCGCTTCTGGACTCACTTTACCGCCAAACACCCCCCAGGTGGACACGACAAACCGACTCTCTGCGAAGGATAGAAAAGGTGAGGTAAGTCAGCAGCTACAACCAATATCCTTCAAAAGGCACACACTATCAGCAACACATTCAGGTCTGTATTTAAGCTTTATGTAAATGAGCAGCTTCTCACAACAGGTGGAGGATTACCACTCCGCACGCCACGGCAGTGAGAAGCAAGCTGCACAATTCTCATCACAATTCAAATCTACTGCGTAACAAAATACCAAGTTACTATCAACAATTAGTCAAACAATTAATCACCTCAGATGTGTGCTGACAGCATGTGTCCCTCACCCTTCTTCCTTCACAGGCACGATGTGTCAAACCCAGGCGCGGTCCTCAGCGTCTCACAAACGAACATCACAAGGTCGAGTTCCCGGCAATTCTGCTTGAATCACACATGGCTTAAATGCAGAACGCCATCTCATTATCTGCTTCAGCTGAAAGTCTTTAAGGTTGCACTTGAGCACCATCCGCAGGTGCTGTACATAACGCTGATGAGGGTGAAGGACTCTTCAGCCAGCACCTTCTCCACAGAAAAATCAGTTTTCATACCACCTGGAGAGCAAAGAAAAGAAAAGAACACCAAAATGTCCAGCCACACACCCCCAACACACAACAGTACCCCCCCTTTAACGGGAAGCCTCCCGGCGACTGAACAGACCAGGTCCGAGAACAGCACCTCCCTCCGGGGTCCTCGTCAGGAAGCAAACAGCATAACGCTCCCAAGGTCCACCACAGACAGCAGGACAGGGCACCGCAGCTGGAAGGCCGGCTGGCATCAACAAAAACCCCAAAACAGTCCCTAGTACAATCCAACATACAAGAAAAAACATAAAACCCACCCAAAACCTCCCCAGGGGACCATCCCATCCAACCCCGGGAAGAAAAGAAAAACTCCCAAATGCAAAAACCCAACACAGCCCCACAAACACAATACAAACATAAATGCACAAAGAAAAATAACAAACAACCCCCCCAGAACGACTTGTAGAGCCCAACACCCCCCAGAAGGCCTTTACCGCCAGTTCCAGGAGGAATAGCCAGGACCGGAATCCCACAAAGGTCCCCAGGTACACGTGGAGCAAACGGCGCCCCCCAGAGGACCGTACCATCAAACCCCAGGAGGCACCCTCCCCACAACCCCGGAACCCCAGACCCGGCCACACTTGGCTAGTCGGCCCCACAAACCAATTCCCCCCCAGAGGACCGTCCCATCAACCCTGGAGGTGGAACCCGGAAGGAAACAAAACAAAATCAAAGTCCAACCCCCGGAGGACTACCCTAAACAACCCCAGGGGCAAATAAAACAACCGTTAAACCCTGTTACCTTCCCCGGCACCCCGAAAGACCCCAGGTCCCTCCCAGAGCCCCTCGGTGGCTCAATTTTGGCGAATGGCACAAAACATCAAGCCGGGGAAGGGAACAGGAAAAACTAACCCAGCCACAACCCCTAGGCGCAGCGGAAAACCGGAAATACGTCCGGTGCCCCAACTCAACCATACCCCAGCCTCTCGGGAGGGGTGGACCTACCGAAATGGCGAACGGCAACAGATCGGCCCACCCCTCTGACTGAGGTATGTTCCCGCTGCACCACACCCCGGCAACACCAATGACGAACGGTACAAAGGCCCACCGAGGCTGGAGTGGAACCGGGCCCTAACCAAACCAAGAAAAACGCCCCTAACAACCCCCCCCTAGGTGCAGAGGTCTTCTGAGAATGCTCAGCATGACCAACCTGCACCACCCCACAACCCACAAGACGAACGGTCTTGGGGCAAGTGAGGTTGGGGTTAGGGAAGTAGGGAAATAAAAAACAACAAAACAAAACAACCCCAAACCCAAACAGAAAATACCTAAATACACATAAAAAAACAACGATCAAGTGAGTCCAGACGGGCCTCTAACCGCCTATCATTCACTCCACCAGACACGCCTCTGACTCCCCAAACAAATTATAACCCCTATTCAAAGAAACAAAACATTAACCCATACAAGTTTTTTTTTGTGTGTGTGTGTATTATTTCGCCTGTCCCAGAACACCTGGAGATACGTCACCATTATTTTTCTTGACGCTTATATGTCGGGGCAATACAGCGGTCTCAGCTCGTCCGAGCTGCATGGGCTCGTCTGCAAGAGGAGCCAGAGGTCCCGTCGGAGGAGCCTCAGTGGGGCGAAGAAGAGGCGGCCCAGATCTGTGTCGGGGAAAGCCCCGAGACAAAAAAACCCATTCTGATGGCCGCCCTCTTTCGCGTCCACGCTCCTTCATCCGATCATCTAGACGAATCACCAATGATATTAGCTCATCTAAATCGTTTGGCTCGTCACGGACTGCCAGCTCGTCTTTTAATGACTCATTTAACCCATCTACAAACACTCCTCGTAAAGCTGCGGCATTCCAACCTGACTGAGCAGAAAAAATCCGGAAGTCCACGGAATACTCCGCCGCACTCCGCCTCCCCTGCCTGAGATTCAGCAACCGTTGGGCAAGGGTATTCGTTTTCACCGGATGGTCAAAAACCAGTCGGAACTCCCGGGAGAAATCCTTAAAGGATCCTAACAATGGCGAATTGTTACTCCACAACGCTGTGACCCAAGCTAAGGCGTCACCTCGGAGCAAATTTGTCACATATGAAACACGGCTCCCATCAGAAGAGAAGGAAGCCGGTCGCTGAGCAAAAACCAGAGAACATTGCATCAAAAACGAAGCACAAGCTTCAACGTCTCCCGCATAAGGCTCCGGATGACAAATAATCGGTTCGGACGCCGAATCTCTGGGTGACGGAGTTATCTGCACCGGTATCGATGGTGCCGCAGCTGGAGCAGCAGGAAGCGGAACGGCTTGCGCTGCAAGCTCCGTAACACGGGCGTCTGTTTGTTTAATTTGGTTTGCGAGATGCTGTAATTGCTCCTATATTTTCTCCAAGTGTTCTTGTACTCTTTCGGCGAAAGGAACCGCCTCGGCCGCTGGGTCCATTATGGAATGGCCGGGAACTACTGTTATGTGTTGACGCGGGTTGAGGAGCAGACCTGCGTCTGACGGAACCCAGCGCTAAAATAACCAGAAAGCGGTTCCAATAACAAAACAATTTATTTTTTCCACCCTCTGGTGCATAACAAAGTGTATGAACAAAAGATGCGTCAGTCTGGTGGAGTGAAGGCTGGCACGCTCTCCAGCGCCTAAAAGGATCGAAGCCCGGCGCTTCTGGACTCACTTTACCGCCAAACACCCCCCAGGTGGACACGACAAACCGACTCTCTGCGAAGGATAGAAAAGGTGAGGTAAGTCAGCAGCTACAACCAATATCCTTCAAAAGGCACACACTATCAGCAACACATTCAGGTCTGTATTTAAGCTTTATGTAAATGAGCAGCTTCTCACAACAGGTAGAGGATTACCACTCCGCACGCCACGGCAGTGAGAAGCGAGCTGCACAATTCTCATCACAATTCAAATCTACTGCGTAACAAAATACCAAGTTACTATCAACAATTAGTCAAACAATTATTCACCTCTGATGTGTGCTGACAGCATGTGTCCCTCACCCTTCTTCCTTCACAGGCACGATGTGTCAAACCCAGGCGCGGTCCTCAGCGTCTCACAAACGAACATCACAAGGTTGAGTTCCCGGCAATTCTGCTTGAATCACACATGGCTTAAATGCAGAACACCATCTCATTATCTGCTTCAGCTGAAAGTCTTTAAGGTTGCACTTGAGCACCATCCACAGGTGCTGCACATAACGCTGATGAGGGTGAAGGACTCTTCAGCCAGCACCTTCTCCACGGACAAATCAGTTTTCATACCACCTGGAGAGCAAAGAAAAGAAAAGAACACCAAAATGTCCAGCCACACCCCCCCAACACACAACAGTGGCGGCCCCAACCCAAACCGGGAGCAGCCGAAATGACAACACACTCAGAGTTGCATGACTTAAGATTTTTTTTAAAAAACAGTGATGTCATGCAATTCAAGGTCAGCTAACCATTGATAATGTTATTAATAATTAATCAATTAATAAAACCATGAGAAGGGAATGCTTTACAATCTGTATCTCCAAAAATAAAAACAAAAAACAAAAAAATTAATGCATATTTAAGACAGAAAACAAAAAGTCACAACTCAGCAGCAACAACAACAATTGCATGTCTTTCCTGTGAAGACTTTGGGAGTCTGCAAATCTGTGTTCAGGAAGCAGAAGTTGTCTTTCGGCCACCCCAGTTTTTGCTTCAGTGTTGCCTCATCAGAGCCAGTACAGGCCCACATTGGGATTTGGCGCAAATTTTACTCCGGATGCCCTTCCTGACACAACTCCTGTTTTAAATGGGGAAACAAGCACAGCCCCTGGTCTTCCTTTGAAGTCTCCCATCCAAGTATTTAACCAGGACCTACCCTGTTTAACTTGTGAGATCTGATTAGCATCAGGATTACACAAAGCAGAGCACCTGCATGTTCGGGAAGGGGAAATACAAACGTTTTATGCCTTTCCGAAAAATTTAACTCTGACCACATCCTAATCCTAGGCTTAAACCTAAACCATTCAAGAAAAAGTAATTTACAAGGTTGCAAGGCAGCTGAGACAAGACATTAGCAACGAGGACAAGAACACTGAGTCTGATTCAAGACCAAGATCTTAAGGGGTCAAGTTTGATTCGAGACCAAGACTTTGAGATTTTGGAGTGGTCGAGACTGAGTCAAGACCATGAATTTAATTGGACTTAACATTGGTCCTGTTGGGTTAGACAGGCTCAGCAGCTAAGTTGGGGTCAACCTGAACACTATATAAGGTCAAAAGGTCCAGAAAAAAGCATACCAAAACTGAACATGTTATGAACGTCTATGAGACAGATATTGAACTATTTTGACAGCTCACATTAGAGTGTTAATAAATGTTAATATTATAATAATAATAATAATAAGAGTGAGACTTAATCTCATTCAAGACTGAGTACAACTGCACTCAATTCCAAGACAAGATAGAATAAGTGCAAAGTCCATTTTCGAGACTGAGACCAGACTCGAGTACAACACAACATCACACTTAGACCTTCGTTCTGACACTGAAGGCACGCAGTGCCCTTCCAGAAATGGTGGTCAGATTTGGGAGTACAAAAAAATAACATTGTGTGCAGTATGTCCTGCTTCCATACTGTACAGAATATATAAGTTCTATATAAGTGTGAAATAAGATGAAACGTCTCCCCGGTATTAATACTTTAAGTAGTCAGATCCGACCTTCATAATCACGTGATCAGCTACTGGTCAAGCTTACGTGAGGTCACCTGATCAATTGTTTGACTAGTCTGTGCAGCTCTTTCATTGCTATGACAACTGTGTTTATCTTAGGACTCACTCTGAGATTGTGACGTGAAATCTGGCAGTTTTCTAAAAGGAGCATCGCACAGTTTTGCTGATTGTCTCTGTCGGTCTTCCGGCCTTGAACTTTGGCAGCAGAACATGCAAATAAAGAAATGCTTTAAATTCTTCTTTGGAGGAGTTTATAAATCAGTAACAGGCATTGGCTGTCCTTGTGCTGACCGTGGGAGATCTCTGAGGCCGTCTGGTTGTCGAGATGAAGCCATGATTGTTGTGAAAGTGTAGGTACACGGACCCACAACAGGGGGCGCAATGAACGGACAATGGAGAAAAGTAAAGAACAAGTTTTACTGTTGTGAAAAAAGCACAACCAATACAACAATTAATAATTTGGAGGTGTAAGCCGAAATCTGCTGGTGTCGTGTGGGCAGGCTCGAAGGTAGGAGACGTCCGTCCTAGTCGAACCGGAACCACCCAGATCTCCTCTGCCACCGAAACCCAGAAGTACTGGAACCGCCAAGTCCCGAATTCCCAGGTGGCCACTGCCTTCGCTCGTCGGATCCGGTACTGCTGGCGGGAAAGAGCACAAACACACAGGTAGGAATGCGACAGCACCCAGTAGATGGAGAGGGGCGAAGCCGCCTCCACCTCTTGTTACAATGAAGCAGGAAAGGTGAGTACTTATCCGAGCAAGTTGCTTTCTGTAATCAGCTGTCCTGAAAAGGTTTAGCAAGGTTTATCAGAATCTTTAATATATGTTTGCAGAGAAGGATTACCTTAAACTCAAGGCGATATCTCGGCACTGAGGTGGAGACGCCGTCCTACTGATATACCTCCGTGCTGAGTGGAACAGCTGTGTCCAGTGATGGGTGACAGCTGTCACCCAGGCTGCTCCCATAAGGTGGCAGCGCCCTCTGGTGCCTGGAGCCCGCACTCCAGGCAGGGCGCCCTCTGGTGGTGGTGGGCCAGCAGTACCTCCTCTTCAGCGGCCCACACAACAGGACCCCCCCCCTCAACGGGCGCCTCCTGGCGCACGACCGGGCTTGTCCGGATGGCGACGATAGAAGTCGGCCAGGAGGGCCGGGTCCAGGATGAAGCCCTTCTTCACCCAGGAGCGCTCCTCGGGACCGTACCCCTCCCAGTCCACCAGATACTGAAAACCCCGGCCCATCCGACGGACGTCGAGGAGCCGGCGCACAGTCCAAGCCGGTTCCCCGTCAATGATCCGGGCAGGAGGTGGTGCCGGACCCGGGGTGCAGAGGGGTGAGGTGTGATGGGGTTTTATCCGGGAAACATGAAAAACTGGATGGATCCGCAGTGAGGCCGGAAGCTGGAGCCTCACTGCGGCGGGGTTGATGACCTTGAGGATCTTGAAAGGTCCGATGTACCGTTCCTGGAGTTTTGGGGAGTCCACCTGTAGAGGAATGTCCTTGGTGGACAACCAGACCTCCTGCCCAGGACGATACTTGGGGGCCGGGGCCCGCCGCCGGTCTGCATGTTTCTTCGCCCTCGTCCGGGCCTTCAATAAAGCAGAGCGGGCGGCACGCCACACCCGACGGCACTTCCGTAGGTGGGCCTGGACCGAGGGCACACCGACCTCTCCCTCAACCACCGGAAACAAGGGGGGCTGATACCCCAAGCACACCTCAAAAGGGGAGAGGCCGGTGGCTGACGACACTTGACTGTTGTGGGCGTACTCGATCCAGGCCAGGTGGGTACTCCAGGCCGTCGGGTGCGCGGCTGTCACACAGCGAAGTGTCTGCTCCAGTTCCTGATTTGCCCGCTCTGCCTGCCCGTTGGTCTGGGGGTGGTACCCAGACGAGAGGCTGACCGTGGCCCCCAGTTCCCGGCAGAAGCTCCTCCAGACGTGCGAGGTGAACTGGGGACCGCGATCGGAGACGATGTCTGATGGTATCCCATGCAGACGGACGACGTGGTGGACCAAGAGGTCCGCGGTCTCCTAGGCCGTTGGTAGCTTCGGGAGGGCCACGAAGTGGGCCGCCTTGGAGAAACGGTCCACTACCGTGAAGACGACGGTGTTTCCCTGGGACGGCGGGAGGCCCGTGACAAAGTCCAGACCGATGTGGGACCAGGGGCGATGTGGGACGGGCAGCGGCTGTAGCAACCCTGAGGTCTTTTGGTGGTTGGCCTTGCCCCTGGCGCAGGTGGTACAGGCCTGGACGTAGTCCCGGACGTCGGCCTCTAGGGACGCCCACCAGAAGCGCTGCCAGACGACTGCCACGGTCCTTTGCACCCCAGGGTGACAGGAGAGCTTAGAACCGTGACAGAAGTCCAGGACTGCAGCCCTAGCTTCTGGTGGGACGTATAGTCTGTTCTTTGGTCCGATTCCGGGGTCCGGGTCACGGGTCAGGGCCTCCCGGACGGTCTTCTCCACATCCCAGGTGAGGGCGGCCACGATAGCGGACTCCGGGATGATGGGATCCGGGGGATCCGACGATTCCGTTTTGACTTCGTCTTCGTGTACCCGGGACAATGCATCCGATCTTTGATTCTTGGTCCCGGGACGGTAGGTAATGCGGAAGTCAAAACGGCCAAAGAACAGTGACCAGCGGGCTTGCCTGGGGTTCAGCCGCTTGGCGGTCCTGATGTACTCCAGGTTCCGATGGTCAGTGAAAACCGTGAATGGCACGGATGTTCCCTCCAACAGATGTCTCCACTCTTCGAGGGCCTCTTTCACAGCAAGGAGTTCCCGATTGCCGACGTCATAGTTCCGTTCAGCGGGGGTCAACCTGCGGGAAAAATAGGCACACGGGTGAAGGACCTTATCGGTCTTCCCGCTCTGGGAGAGCATCGCTCCTATCCCTGAGTCCGAGGCATCCACTTCAACCACTAACTGGCGGCTAGGATCGGGCTGCACCAGCACTGGTGCAGACGAAAAGCGCCGTTTCAACTCCTTGAACGCGGCTTCGCACCGATCCGACCAGGTGAAGGGGACTTTTGGAGAGGTCAGGGCTGTCAGGGGGCTAACTACCTGACTGTAGCCCTTAATGAACCTCCTGTAGAAATTAGCAAAGCAGAGGAACTGTTGCAGCTTCCTACGGCTTGTGGGTTGGGGCCAATCTCTCACCGCCGCAACCTTGGCCGGATCAGGGGCGACGGAGTCACAGGAGATGATAAACCCCAAGAAGGACAAAGAAGTGCGGTGGAATTCACACTTCTCGCCCTTCACAAACAGGCGGTTCTCCAACAACCGCTGTAGGACCTGACGGACATGCCGGACATGAGTCTCAGGATCCGGGGAAAAGATGAGTATATCGTCTAGATACACGAAGACGAACCGGTGCAGGAAGTCCCGCAAGACATCGTTTACCAACGCTTGGAAAGTCGCGGGAGCATTAGTGAGACCGAACGGCATGACCAGGTACTCAAAATGACCTAACGGGGTGTTGAATGCCGTCTTCCATTCGTCTCCCTTCCGGATCCGAACCAAATGATACGCATTCCTAAGATCAAGCTTGGTGAAGATTTTGGCTCCATGCAAGGGGGTGAACACTGAATCCAATAAGGGCAACGGGTATCGGTTGCGAACCGTGATTTCGTTCAACCCCCTATAATCAATGCATGGACGAAGACCGCCATCCTTTTTACCCACAAAAAAAGAAACCAGCACCCATCGGAGAGGTGGAATTCCGGATCAACCTGGCAGCTAATGAGTCCCGGATGTAGGTCTCCATTGATTCACGCTCCGGCCGTGAGAGGTTGTACAGCCTACTGGACGGGAACTCACTGCCTGGAACCAAATCAATGGCACAATCATACGGGCGGTGGGGAGGAAGCGTGAGAGCCAGATCCTTGCTGAACACGTCAGCGAGGTCATGGTACTCCGCCGGCACCGCCTTCAGATTGGGCGGGACTCGGACCTCCTCCTTAGCTTGGGAGCCGGGAGGAACCGAGGAACCTAGACACTCCCGATGGCAGGTTTCGCTCCACTGAACCACTACCCCGGACGGCCAATCGATCCGGGGATTGTGCTTTAGCATCCAGGGAAAACCCAAAACCACACGGGAGGTGGCCTGAGTCACAAAGAACTCGATCACCTCCCGGTGGTTACCTGACACCACCAGAGTTACTGGAGGTGTCTTATGTGTGATTGGTGGGAGTAGGGAGCCATCTAGTGCCTGAACCTGTACAGGCGAGGTAAGAGCCACCAGAGGGAGCCCTATCTCCCTGGCCCATCTACTGTCTAGCAGATTCCCCTCAGAGCCCGTGTCCACCAGTGCTGGGGCCTTCAGGGTTGAATCCTCATACAGGATCGTGACTGGGAGTCGTGTGGCAATGTGGGTGTGTCCCACGTGAATGTTTCGGCCCACCCCTGGCCCAGTCTCTAGGGGCGGGCGTTGGTGTTTAACCGCTCGGGGCAGTCGCTTGCAAGATGCTCACTCGAGCCACAAACATAACAAGCTCCGTAGGCCCGCCTCCTTTGTGCTCCAGGTGCCCTAAATGTTGCCCTGCTCGTGTCCATAGCTTCGTCAGCAGGGGGAGCCGTAGGCGCACGGAGCGCAGGAACAGAGGAGCGTCGGGAGGGTGGAGCTCGGTCGGAACCGGAAGGGAGAGGGACGACGCGTGCCTGGCCACGCCCTTCGCCTCGTTCCCGACGGCGTTCTTCTAACCGGTTGTCGAGTCGTATGACCAGATCGATGAGCCCATCTAAGTCCCGCGGTTCGTCCTTAGCCACCAGGTGCTCTTTTAGGACCAGTGACAGTCCGTTTACAAAGGCAGCGCGGAGGGCAGTGCTATTCCAGCCGGATCTCGCCGCCGCGATGCGGAAGGCGACTGCATAGGCAGCTGCGCTCCGACGCCCCTGTCTCATTGACAGTAGCGCGGTTGAAGCGGTCTCTCCTCTGTTGGGATGGTCGAACACCGTTCTGAGCTCCCGTACAAACCCATCGTATGTATGAAGGAGCCGTGAGTTCTGCTCCCAGAGCGCTGTAGCCCAAGCGCGTGCCTCCCCGCGAAGCAGATTTATTACATAAGCTACTTTGCTAGCGTCAGTCGCGTACATCACGGGACGCTGTGCGAAGACGAGCGAACACTGCATCAGAAAATCCGCGCACGTCTCCACACAGCCTCCGTACGGTTCTGGAGGGCTTATGTATGCTTCTGGGGACGGAGGAAGGGACCGTTGAACGACCAGTGGAACGTCACTTTCACGCGCAGGGTCCTCGGGAGGGAGAGCCGCAGCGGCGCCCGGAGGGCGCGCCTCCACTTGTGCGGTGAGAGCCTCCACCCTGCGGTTTAGGAGAACGTGCTGCTCGGTCATTAAATCGATCCGAGAGGTGAAAGCGGTGAGGATCCGCTGCAACTCACCGATTACCCCTCCCGAAGCCGCCGACGCGCCTTGTTCTTCCATTGGCCGTTCAACAGCCGGTTGACGCCCCTCGGGATCCATGACGCTGGCCGAGATATCCTGTTGTGAAAGTGTAGGTACACGGACCCACAACAGGGGGCGCAATGAACGGACAATGGAGAAAAGTAAAGAACAAGTTTTACTGTTGTAAAAAAAGCACAACCAATACAACAATTAATAATTTGGAGGTGTAAGCCGAAATCTGCTGGTGTCGTGTGGGCAGGCTCGAAGGTAGGAGACGTCCGTCCTAGTCGAACCGGAACCACCCAGATCTCCTCTGCCACCGAAACCCAGAAGTACTGGAACCGCCAAGTCCTGAATTCCCAGGTGGCCACTGTCTTCGCTCGTCGGATCCGGTACTGCTGGCGGGAAAGAGCACAAACACACAGGTAGGAATGCGACAGCACCCAGTAGATGGAGAGGGGCGAAGCCGCCTCCACCTCTTGTTACAATGAAGCAGGAAAGGTGAGTACTTATCTGAGCAAGTTGCTTTCTGTAATCAGCTGTCCTGAAAAGGTTTAGCAAGGTTTATCAGAATCTTTAATATATGTTTGCAGAGAAGGATTACCTTAAACTCAAGGCGATATCTCGGCACTGAGGTGGAGACGCCGTCCTACTGATATACCTCCGTGCTGAGTGGAACAGCTGTGTCCAGTGATGGGTGACAGCTGTCACCCAGGCTGCTCCCATAAGGTGGCAGCGCCCTCTGGTGCCTGGAGCCCGCACTCCAGGCAGGGCGCCCTCTGGTGGTGGTGGGCCAGCAGTACCTCCTCTTCAGCGGCCCACACAACAATGATGTCACCTCCAAATCAGTAAACATGAGTCACGTTGAAAATGACGGGTCCATTATGAAAGATGCTCATCTTTCCACTCTGACTCTCTCTATTCTGCTTTGATCTACTCATTTCGTCTGTGTGATATTGATCTCTGATGTTATTCACAATGGTACAATCCATAAACGCAAGTAACACAGATTTTTAAAATGGCCATTAATTGATCAATAGAAAAATAGAAAAACCCGTTGTCATCTGTGATTTTCAGTTAACCTCTTAAATCAGGTTTTCCAAACCTTTATGGATTCTTGTGCTTCAAAACCTAACTAAGCTGATGTTAAGTATCCTCCATCACAGTCGTGACTGTGATTTGCACATCAGAATGACAATCATATTGTTTAAAGATTCAAATATTGTTTTGCAAATGTATTTTATGTTTTATACACTAAATACAGGAATTATTTATTTATTTATTGCAAAAATGCTGAAATTTTCATTATCCCCCCCATTACAAACAAAACACCAGCACATCATCTTCAAAAGTACAAGGACAACTAAAGAGAAAACAAACATGTGGGACAACTTGAACAATCCCAACATACCAAACCCAGGCCCCACAAACTAATAATAATAATAATAATAACAATAATAATAAACACACCCATGACAATCAACGCAATCAGGTCCAAAGGTTTTCAATGATCCAAGATAAACTATACAAGATTATCATTCATCCTTTTGTTCACAACAACAGCATCATTAATAACAATAATGATAATAATAATAATAATAATAATAATAATAATAATAATAATAATAAATCAGATAAAAGATAAGATTGCAGCCACTGACTCCACCAGGTGATTTCACTGATTAACTGATTCCATCTGCTCAAAGTGATATTAATCAGTGAAATCACCTGGTGGAGTCAGTGGCTGCAATCTTATCTTTTATCTGATTTATTATTATTATTATTATTATATTACTATTATTATTATTATTATTATTACTATTATTATACCTGCACCCTGTTGGCCCTTTTATGGAACAAGTTGCCCTCCCTAATTTAGACCCCTGTGTAACTCTTCAATTGACCCTACCTGGCTGCCTATTGAAAATTCAAGTGGCTAATCAGTTTTTTTAAAGAGTTAATGTCTATGGATTATTTGTGCCAAATTTGATGCTTGTATCACCATTTGCAGGATTTCACTCTAAATATTCTCTTATCTGCTGCACTATGTATGAGATGTTAAGATGCTGCTCCTCAGTGTTTCTCAATTACCCTCAAAAGTATTGGAACACTTGGTATTTCACACATTTTAATTTGTTTATTCCATTTCAAATACATTTTTTTCTGAAATTATCTTCCTTAACTCAAACTGAAAACAAATCTCTACAACTTGATATAAATTAATTCAAAATATAAAATCCAGCTTCCTGATGAAGTGGTGTAGAGGAGGATTTTCTTAAAAAGAAGACCTGAAAGTTCAGCTGGAATTTGACAGAAAGTACACTTGAGATGAAAGCCTAGATTTGTTGTTTTGGTGAAAGAAACTTTTGTATTTCTTCATAATTGTTGTAAATAAAGTCCAAGACATTCAGAAATGTTCATGTTTCCATTCCCTGACTTGTCTAAAGAAAACTGGCAATAAAACTGATTATTATTTACAGGTTTTATCAAGTTTTAGAGATTTGCTTTCAGTTTGAGTTTGAGGAAGATGATTTTAGAATTTTTTTATTCTTTATTTTAATTTATTTATTTTGTATTTCTTGTATTTAAAATGGCATAAACAAATTAAAATGTGTGAAATTGCAAGTGTTCCAATACTTTTGGAGGGCACAGTATCCTGACCTTATAATGAGTGCAAAATGAGTGTGGTATTATTATTGATTTATTTAAGAATGTTTAATTTTCACTGTTGCTGCACTTTGTGTCAAATCATAGTCATATCTTATATCATATTGATATGAAAATTCAGTAAAGTATATCTTCTATTATACATTCCAAATCTAAGGTGGAATTCTACTAGTGTTTACTAAGGTACACCGAAATATCTTTAAAAAAAGAGAGAGAGTGGAGCCACTTAGGTGCCTGGTCTTGAGAACCAGGGATGGTAGGTTGAAAAGCTTTTTTATCCCATGGGAACTCTCCCTACCCACCTAAGCGGCTCAAGAATATGGACAGCATGTATATAAGTTACATGACAATTTATATGACAATATTGAGATAGGATAATTTGGCCATATTGTACAGCCCTACTGTCAACTAGCTGAAAACTTTGAATATTAATTTACATCTACATTTTTTTAAAAATGCTTAAAGTGGCAGAGGGTTAAGAGGGCTGTAATTGGGGGGTGGTCATCTGAAAAGCAAAAAAAGAAAAATACTTAAAAAGGTGGGGAGTATGGGGGGCTGAGCCCCTCCAGAAGCTGAAGGCAAAATAAGGGAAATGCTTAAAAAGGTGGGGGGGGGGGGACTAGGGGGGCGGAGCTCCCCCAGAAGCTGAAAGGTTTTTTTGCCATACTAATGCTCCCCTGAAGCATTTACTCAAAATAAAGTCTGAAGAACCTAAATTACATGGTGAGATGCTGACGAGCTTCGCTCATTCATGTCCGTGACATATGCATATTAAAACAACGCGTGGCGGCCATCTTCAAAAATGGCTGCCTCTGTGATGCCTCTATAGCCAAAAATTATCTTTAGCGTATGCTTGAAGACTGTGCCAGAAGCCCCCCCAAAAGCTAAAAAGTTTTAGTCATGCTCATGCTCCCAAGAACCATTCTACTGAAAAAAGTATGAAGGACCTAAAGGACATGGTTAGATGGCGAGGAGCTTTTCCAAGTATGTGAGAGGCAAATAAAGAAAAATGCTTAAAAAGGCGGGGGGGGGGGGGGTAGGAGGAACTGAAAGGTTTTTGCCATGCTAATGCTTCCCTGAAGCATTTACTCAAAATAAAGTCTGAAGAACCTAAGTGACATGGTGAGATGCTGACGAGCTTCACTCATTCATGTCTGCGACATATGCATATTAATAATAACAACAGCAATTCCAGATTTTTGATATCTGCTAATCTGAATCTAGATCACCTCCAAACTTCAGTGGAAACTTCCATGCCTGTAGTTTTGACGTAATCCTTCAAACCATATATAAAGTGACATTTTGATCCAGAATCTAGATCCGGATCACCTGCAAATTTCACTGGAGTCTTCCATGCCATAATATCTATCTGTGGTGCAAATTTGGTGAGAATCCATCAAGTAGTTTTAACGTGATCTTTCAAAGCCTATATAAAGTGAAATCAAATTGTTGATGTTTGAATTTTTAAATTTGTTGTGTTTACATTGATTTCTCATCACTATGGTAGTGACTGGTGTTTTGGTTTGGTATTCATTATTATTGTTGCTGCTGTTGTAAAACATTATCATTATTATTAAATTGCATGGAGCTGAACAGTTGGCTTTCTTTGTTGTATAATTGGCTGTTGCTTGCCTTTTGACTCTGTTGTGAAACAGTTGGCACGAGATATAAGATATAAGACTTTTGATGTTACCAGTAGGATTTTTTTTTTTTAATTCAGTCCTTGAGGGGGGCTGCATAGTAAAGTTAGTGGATCACTACTCAGAGTTTCAGTTAATTCCCGCAGCATATGAGAGTGTTGATCGTACGTATATAATCTTAGGTTACTCCACAACCACACAGACAACTTGGAGCGCCCAGCACCCTAAAGACTTGGACCTTTCATTCTCCTGCAAAGATATCACCACACACCTCTGTCCAAGGATCTCATTAACCCATAACCTTTTCTGAGGCATCTCTTCATCTCAAAGGCTAGGGTCCCAGAGACTTGAATGCCACTGCAGAGATAAATGACACTTTCACTGCATACCCATCTGATGGTCAAGTCCAGAAAGTCATTGAAAACTTGGATCTTAGTCTTAATCCAGGAAAATGTAAACCCAGACATTTCAGTTCATCTTCTCAAATGATGCAATCAGGGTGTCCATTGACTCTGCAAAGAACACAAGATTGTCCATGAAGGCAAGGTCAACAAACCTTTCCTCACCAACAAAGGCAATCAAATCACTGGACTCTACAACCTTACCCAACACCCAGTCCCGCCCTTACCCACCCAGCAAGCACTGAACAGAGTAGGATGTTGTGTGGGCCGCTGAAGAGGAGGTACTGCTGGCCCACCACCACCAGAGGGCGCCCTGCCTGGAGTGCGGGCTCCAGGCACCAGAGGGCGCTGCCGCATCATGGGAGTAGCCTGGGTGACAGCTGTCACCCATCACCAGACACAGCTGTTCCACTCAGCACAGAGGTATATCAGGAGGACGGCGTCTCCACCTCAGTGCCGAGATATCGCCTAAGACTAAGGTAGTATTCTCTGCATTTATATATCGCATAACCAGCCTAAACCCGTTAAACCTTTTCAGGACTGGTGACTACAGATAGCTCATTGTTTGGATAAGTACTCACCTTCCTGCTGTTCTTTGACAAGAGGTGGAGGCGGCTTCTCCCCTCTCCGTTACTGGGTGCGGTCATCCACGCCTGTGTGTTGTTGCTCTCTCCTGCCAGCAGTACCGGATCCGACGAGCGGAGGCAGTGGCCACCTGGGAATTCGGGACTTGCGGTTCCAGTATTTCCAGGGTTCGGTGGCAGAGGAGATCTGGGTGGTTCCGGTTCGACTGAGACGGACGTCTCCTACCTTCGAGCCTGCCCACACGACACCAGCGGATTCGACCCCAAATTGTGTTTGTTATATAATTGTGCTTGTTTCACAGAAGTAAATCTTGTTATTTACCTTCTCCATTGTCCGTTCATTGCGCCCCCTGTTGTGGGTCCGTGTTCCTACACTTTCACAACAGGATATCTCGGCCAGCGTCATGGATCCCGAGGGGCGTCAACCGGCTGTTGAACGGCCAATGGAAGACCAAGGCGCGGCGGAGGCTTCGGGAGGGGTAATCGGTGAGTTGCAGCGGATCCTCACCGCTTTCACCTCTCGGATCGATTTAATGACCGAGCAGCACGTTCTCCTAAACCGCAGGGTGGAGGCTCTCGCCGCACAAGTGGAGGCACGCCCTTCGGGCGCCGCTGCGGCTCTCCCTCCCGAGGACCCTGCGCGTGAAAGTGACGTTCCACTGGTCGTTCAACGGTCCCTCCCTCCGTCCCCTGAAGCATACATAAGCCCTCCAGAACCGTACGGAGGCTGTGTGGAGACGTGCGCGGACTTTCTTATGCAGTGTTCGCTCGTCTTCGCTCAGCGTCCCGTGATGTACGCGACTGATGCTAGCAAAGTAGCTTATGTGATAAATCTGCTTCGCGGGGAGGCACGCGCTTGGGCTACAGCGCTCTGGGAGCAGAACTCACGGCTCCTTCATACATACGATGGGTTTGTACGGGAGCTCAGAACGGTGTTCGATCATCCCAACAGAGGAGAGTCTGCTTCAACCGCACTACTGTCCATACGACAGGGGCGTCGGAGCGCAGCTGCCTATGCAGTCGCCTTCCGCATCGCGGCGGCGAGATCCGGCTGGAATAGCACTGCCCTCCGCGCTGCCTTTGTAAACGGACTGTCTCTGGTCCTAAAAGAGCACCTGGTGGCTAAGGACGAACCGCGGGATTTAGATGGGCTCATCGATCTAGTCATACGACTCGACAACCGGTTAGAAGAACGCCGTCGGGAACGAGGCGAAGGGCGTGGCCAGGCACGCGTCGTCCCTCTCCCTTCCGGGTCCGATCGAGCTCCGCCCTCCCCACGCTCCTCTGTCTCTGCGCTCCGTGCGCCTATGGCTCCCCCTGCTGACGAAGCTATGGACACGAGCAGGGCAACATTTAGGGCACCTGGAGCACAAAGGAGGCGGGCCCACGGAGCTTGTTATGTTTGTGGCTCGAGTGAGCATCTCGCAAACGACTGCCCCAAGCGGTTAAACTCCAACGCCCGCCCCTAGAGACTGGGCCAGGGGTGGGCCGAAACATTCACGTGGGACACACCCACATTGCTACACGACTCCCAGTCACGATCCTTTATGAGGATTCAACCCTGAAGGCCCCAGCACTGGTGGACACGGGCTCTGAGGGGAATCTGCTTGACAGTAGATGGGCCAGGGAGATAGGGCTCCCTCTGGTGGCTCTTACCTCGCCTGTGCAGGTTCGGGCGCTAGATGGCTCCCTACTCCCACCAATCACACATAAGACACCTCCAGTAACTCTGGTGGTGTCAGGTAACCACCGGGAGGTGATCGAGTTCTTCGTGACTCAGGCCACCTCCCGTGTGGTTTTGGGGTTTCCATGGATGCTAAAGCACAATCCCCGGATCGATTGGCCGTCCGGGGTAGTGGTTCAGTGGAGCGAAACCTGCCATCGGGAGTGTCTAGGTTCCTCGGTTCCTCCCGGCTCCCAAGCTAAGGAGGAGGTCCGAGTCCCGCCCAATCTGAAGGCGGTGCCAGCGGAGTACCATGACCTCGCTGACGTGTTCAGCAAGGATCTGGCTCTCACGCTTCCTCCCCACCGCCCGTACGATTGTGCCATTGATTTGGTTCCAGGCAGTGAGTTTCCGTCCAGTAGGCTGTACAACCTCTCACGACCGGAGCGTGAATCAATGGAGACCTACATCCGGGACTCATTAGCTGCCGGGTTGATCCGGAATTCCACCTCTCCGATGGGTGCTGGTTTCTTTTTTGTGGGTAAAAAGGATGGCGGGCTTCGTCCATGCATTGACTATAGGGGGTTGAACGAAATCACGGTTCGCAATCGATACCCGTTGCCCCTGTTGGATTCGGTGTTCACCCCCTTGCATGGAGCCAATATCTTCACCAAACTTGATCTTAGGAATGCGTATCATTTGGTTCGGATCCGGAAGGGAGACGAATGGAAGACGGCATTTAACACCCCGTTGGGTCATTTTGAGTACCTGGTCATGCCGTTCGGTCTCACTAACGCTCCCGCGACCTTCCAAGCGTTGGTAAACGATGTCCTGCGGGACTTCCTGCACCAGTTCGTCTTCGTGTATCTGGACGATATACTCATCTTTTCCCCGGATCCTGAGACTCATGTCCGGCATGTCCGTCAGGTTCTGCAGCGGTTGTTGGAGAACCGCCTGTTTGTGAAGGGCGAGAAGTGTGAGTTCCACCGCACTTCTTTGTCCTTCCTGGGGTTTATAATCGCCTCTAAGTCCGTCGCCCCGGATCCGGCCAAGGTTGCGGCGGTGAGAGATTGGCCCCAACCTACAAGCCGTAGGAAGCTGCAACAGTTCCTCGGTTTTGCTAATTTCTACAGGAGGTTCATCAAGGGCTATAGTCAGGTAGTTAGCCCCCTGACAGCCCTGACCTCTCCAAAGTTCCCTTCACCTGGTCGGATCGGTGCGAGGCCGCGTTCAAGGAGTTGAAACGGCGCTTCTCATCTGCACCAGTTCTGGTGCAGCCCGATCCTAGCCGCCAGTTAGTGGTTGAAGTGGATGCCTCGGACTCAGGGATAGGAGCGGTGCTCTCCCAGAGCGGGAAGACCGATAAGGTCCTTCACCCGTGTGCCTATTTTTCTCGCAGGTTGACCCCCGCTGAACGGAACTATGACGTCGGCAATCGGGAACTCCTTGCTGTGAAAGAGGCCCTCGAAGAGTGGAGACATCTGTTGGAGGGAACAGCCGTGCCATTCACGGTTTTCACTGACCATCGGAACCTGGAGTATATCAGGACCGCCAAGCGGCTGAACCCCAGGCAAGCCCGCTGGTCACTGTTCTTTGGCCGTTTTGACTTCCGGATTACCTACCGTCCCGGGACCAAGAATCAGAGATCGGATGCATTGTCCCGGGTGCACGAAGATGAGGTCAAAACGGAACCGTCGGATCCCCCGGATCCCATCATCCCGGAGTCAGCTATCGTGGCCGCCCTCACCTGGGACGTGGAGAAGACCGTCCGGGAGGCCCTGACCCGTGTCCCGGACCCCGGAAACGGACCAAAAAACAGACTATACGTCCCACCAGAGGCTAGGGCTGCAGTCCTGGACTTCTGTCACGGTTCTAAGCTCTCCTGTCACCCAGGGGTGCGAAGGACCGTGGCAGTCGTCCGGCAACGCTTCTGGTGGGCATCCCTGGAGGCCGACGTCCGGGACTACGTCCAGGCCTGTACCACCTGCGCCAGGGGCAAGGCCGACCACAGGAAGACTCAGGGCAGCTACAGCCACTGCCCGTGCCTCATCGCCCCTGGTCCCACATCGGCCTGGACTTCGTCACGGGTCTTCCGCCGTCCCAGGGAAACACCGTCATCTTCACGATAGTGGACCGTTTCTCCAAGGCGGCCCACTTCGTGGCCCTCCCGAAGCTCCCTACGGCCCAGGAGACAGCGGACCTCCTGGTCCACCACGTCGTCCGTCTGCATGGCATACCATCAGACATCGTCTCCGATCGCGGTCCCCAGTTCACCTCACACGTCTGGAGGAGCTTCTGCCGGGAACTGGGGGCCACGGTCAGCCTCTCGTCTGGGTACCACCCCCAGACCAACGGGCAGGCAGAGCGGGGCGAATCAAGAACTGGAGCAGACACTTCGCTGTGTGACAGCCGCGCACCCGACGGCCTGGAGTACCCACCTGGCCTGGATCGAGTACGCCCACAACAGCCAAGTGTCATCAGCCACCGGCCTCTCCCCGTTTGAGGTGTGCTTGGGGTATCAGCCCCCCTTGTTTCCGGTGGTTGAGGGAGAGGTCGGTGTGCCCTCGGTCCAGGCCCACCTACGGAAGTGCCGTCGGGTGTGGCGTGCCGCCCGCTCTGCCTTGTTGCAGGCCCGGACGAGGGCGAAGAAACATGCAGACCGGCGGCGAGCCCCGGCCCCCAAGTATCGTCCTGGGCAGGAGGTCTGGTTGTCCACCAAGGACATTCCTCTACAGGTCGACTCACCAAAACTCCAGGAACGGTACATCGGACCGTATAAGATCCTCAAGGTCGTCAACCCCGCCGCAGTGAGGCTCCAGCTTCCGGCCTCACTGCGGATACATCCAGTTTTTCATGTTTCCCGGATTAAGCCCCTTCACACCTCACCCCTCTGCACCCCGGGTCCGGCGCCGCCTCCTGCCCGGATCATTGATGGAGCGCCGGCTTGGACTGTCCGCCGGCTCCTTGATGTCCGTCGGATGGCCGGGGTTTCAGTATCTGGTGGACTGGGAGGGGTACGGACCCGAGGAGCGCTCCTGGGTGAAGAAGGGTTTCATCCTGGACCCGGCCCTCCTGGCCGACTTCTACCGTCGCCATCCGGACAAGCCCGGTCGTGCGCCAGGAGGCGCCCGTTGAGGGGGGGGTCCTGTTGTGTGGGCCGCTGAAGAGGAGGTACTGCTGGCCCACCACCACCAGAGGGCGCCCTGCCTGGAGTGCGGGCTCCAGGCACCAGAGGGCGCTGCCGCATCATGGGAGTAGCCTGGGTGACAGCTGTCACCCATCACCAGACACAGCTGTTCCACTCAGCACAGAGGTATATCAGGAGGACAGCGTCTCCACCTCAGTGCCGAGATATCGCCTAAGACTAAGGTAGTATTCTCTGCATTTATATATCGCATAACCAGCTAAACCCGTTAAACCTTTTCAGGACTGGTGACTACAGATAGCTTCATTGTTTGGATAAGTACTCACCTTCCTGCTGTTCTTTGACAAGAGGTGGAGGCGGCTTCTCCCCTCTCCGTTACTGGGTGCGGTCATCCACGCCTGTGTGTTGTTGCTCTCTCCTGCCAGCAGTACCGGATCCGACGAGCGGAGGCAGTGGCCACCTGGGAATTCGGGACTTGGCGGTTCCAGTATTTCCAGGGTTCGGTGGCAGAGGAGATCTGGGTGGTTCCGGTTCGACTGAGACGGACGTCTCCTACCTTCGAGCCTGCCCACACGACACCAGCGGATTCGACCCCAAATTGTGTTTGTTATATTAATTGTGCTTGTTTCACAGAAGTAAATCTTGTTATTTACCTTCTCCATTGTCCGTTCATTGCGCCCCCTGTTGTGGGTCCGTGTTCCTACACTTTCACAACATAGGAGCCAGAACACTCCCCTGATGAACACCAGTATTCACTGGGAAGAAGTCCAAGAACTTCACCTCAACTCTGCACAGCCTGTGCTCAGGCTGGCTATGATGTCCAGCAACTTATTGGGGATACTGCAAGTTCTCAAGATATCCCACAGGGCACCCCAAGCAACCCAATGAAATCAATGTGAAAGCCACAAAGAAGCCCTGCCAAGATTCACAGTGATGTAAAATTATATCTGACTTTAGCTATTTGAAACCATTTACTTCAGATAAGGACTACTGTTTCAAAAAACTGAGGCACTGAAAAATAATAAATGAAATGTTTGAAAACTGCACATTAAACAGCTGATTTAGAAAATTATTCAGACATTAAACTCTTGCAATTCTAAATCAGTTGTGAAACCATGTATTGTACAATGGGGACCCCATTGTAACGCGTGTGTCGTATATGTGTAGAAAACCACTGTTTCTTATAATTAGTTGATTGTGGCCATGTCATTCTTTACATGTGATGATTATACTCTACTGATGTTCCTGAAATAAAAACTACATAGATTTTGTTTGTTACAACTGATCATAACATATGTACTGAAATTAGGTTTTTTGTCAATTACTCTTAAAAAAACACCAGATAGATGTTGTGAAAGTGTAGGAACACGGACCCACAACAGGGGGCGTACAAGAACGGGCAATGGATAAGCCAAACAGTAACAATTTAATGTTGTAAATTGTGCACAACGGAATACAGACAACAACAAGTTTGGAACTACAGTCAATTACCGTTGGGTGACGTGTGGGCAGGCTTGAGGATAGGAGACGCCCGTCCAGAACCGAGCCGGATCCCACACGGCCCTCACCGCCAACGGACCTGAAGAACACCGGAGCCGCCAAGTCCTGGGTCACAGTCTGTGTTCTTTTGGGAGGAGCACCTCCACCTCCAGTCACACACTAGTGCAGCTCCTGTCTAACCACTTATCTGGTTGGGGTGTGAAGCGAAGCCGTCGCTGATCACACCAAACGCCAATCCCACAGATAAGGAAACACTTACAGGAAAACAGCTGCAAAGAAGTTCAGACTATTAGTCAGCGTTAAATACAGCAGAGAATATTACCTCCAAGGTAGCTCATTTCTCGGCGGGGAGGTGGAGTTGCAGTCCGGCCTTTAAGGTGGTGGTGATGACGAGTGACAGCTGTCACTCCCGGTTGCTATAACGCCCTCTCCTGCTTGAAGCCCGCACTTCAAGCAGGGCGCCATCTGGTGGTGGTGAGCCAGCAGTACCTCCTCTTCAGCGGCCCACACAACAATAGACTTATTGTTACTATAGAAGTTGAATATAAACTTCGGGTCAAGCAACATTTTGAGCCAAATTTCAAGTCTCTAGGTGCAGCGGTTCTCAAGATAAGACATTTTTGTCGATATTTTTGGCGATTTTTGAATTTTGGCCCAAAATTTATCCTGCTATGGTTTATTCCGTGTATATTTCCATATTCCATGCAACATTTATAGATTCCAAATTTTGTGAAATAACACCCCTCCCTAACATAAAATGCAGTCCTTTTACCATTTATTTTATGAAGCCTCTGCATGTTTGTAACTACTGCATTCTGTATGAAACCATGTGAACGCCTGGAATGTCACTCGTCTCTACCATAAGAGTGCCGACACTGAAGGTGGAGAACATTCTGTTTCTGTGTGCAAGTACCTCCAAGGGCGTTTCTGTCCCACAATCATCTCTGAAATGCCCTCAAGCTGCTGCTGTCAGATCACAGAGTAATATCTGGACCCACCCCTCACTGATCTGATGGTTTACACAATTGTAAACAAACATCTGCAATTACAGCAGAAACATTTAAGCTGCACTTGGCATGACAACAAATTAATGGTTGTTGAAGGATGATCTAACGTCACCCACAGGCTGTGTTCTGTGTCGGCCTTCTCTGGTCCCTCATGATTTATGGTTGACTTGCTCACACACACTGATCGTTCTTACAGGCACATTCATTTTTGTGTTACAGTATTAAATGTTCACACAAATAAGATGAAAACTGACTGAGACCCCCCCCAGGGAAATCAAATGGAACAAGAGGCACAATTTCAGGAAACATGTTTTATCAAATGCAATATTTTATATGTATGTTAATGTCTGAGCTTGACAGAGATTAATCTTTTTTTAAGTAATCTTTTACTTTATATTCAAAGTTTTCAGCCTTTTATTTACAAGCTAATCACATATTCAAATAAAAAATTCACATTGTACAGTTTAAAATAAAATCTTAAATGCTTTATAATTGAGTACTTACGACGGCGTTTAGGGCCACATATTTTTTTTTTTGTGACTTCGAGAATAAAGTCGTAATATTCACGACAATAAAGTATCATTTTACAGACTAGAGTCAATTTTATGAGAATAAAGTCATAATATTTCGACTTTCTTGTAATATTACGGCTTTTTTCTCATAAAATGACGACTTTATTCTTGAAGTCAAAAAAAAAAAAAAAAGAAGTTTTTGTAATTGACTAAAATCACCCAATATTAATGTTCCTTTTGTGCCCCAACCAGCGTATGTTATAATGGACAACAGGCGGGGGCCAGGAGCAGCCCCATTTTTTTTTAAGTCCAACTCATCTCACATCAATTTGCATTTAACAGACAAAAGATAAAATAAGTAAAGTAAGTCCCTTCGGCTGCTCCCTTGTTGCACTCGGGTCGCCACAGCAAATCCAAGGTGGATCTGCATTGTTGAATTGCACAGTTTTACGCCGGATGCCCTCCTGACGCAACTCCACATTACATGGAGAAATGTGGCAGGGGTGGGATTTGAACCCGGAGCTTTCTGAACTGAAACCAAGCGCATTAACCAATTGGCCACCACCCCTAGACAAAAGATAAAATAAGATAAGATAATCCCTTATTTGCATTTCCCCATCGTGGGACTATTAAGGGATTATCTATTTTATTTAGACAAAAGATAAATAAGATAATCCCTTAATAGTCCCACGATGGGGAAATGCAAATTTGGAAACTGTTAAATTGTCAGTGGCAATTGGTGGACACTTACCGCTGCATTTTGAGACACAATTGCTCTCACAAACAATGTCATTGTTGTGTTTTCATGTCAGGCAAGATGTAATATATTAACTTCATACCTATATATGTAATTTTATTTTTCAAATAAAGTTCCCATTAGACTAAGTTTTTAAAATGTGAAACAAAATGATATAGTTAAGGCATGCAAATGAATATAGTTATTTATTTCCGTAATCTACTATATTTACATATTTTAAATAATAGTGACAGCAGTAAAAAAAAAAAAAAAATACTGTTAAACATTTCAAATAGAATTTGTTATATTCTAAAAATTCATACAAATTTTGGAAATTATTATGTCAAATTACCATCATTTTAAACTGATTAATTTCTTATTTACATTTTGAAATGTAAATTGTTTAAAAAAAAATTAGTTAAGCTTCGGACTAGCGTGGAGGACGAACCCAAAAGCAGGGAGCAGAAAATGGATTTATTTACAATGGATTAATATACAGAGGGAAAAATGATATGCAGGGTCGTAGTCTAGCCGAGTGGAGACGGGCCCGCACGGCAGTGGAACCAGGGGATCTGCAGTCCCAGCAACTTTGGTTCTGGAGTGGTGGTTCGGAGCCAGGTGGCCACCACAAGCTGTCGACGAGGCTGGGAAAGAGACACAGATGTGCGAGTGCTGAGTCAGTCACTTCCAGAAGCGGTTCACACAGTCAATCAGTATTAACTATCACAGCTGGTCCAGACATGCAGGCAGTTAGACAGAATGATTCGGTTCAGTTTCTTCTAGTAGTTCTTATCAGAAAAAGTTCACAATTCCATTCGTATGATTATTCCAGGCAGTGTTCAGTGAGCAGCGGCTCATATGAGCAAAAAGAGAGCAAAACACGTAACTTAACTGATGTGGAGCGTGGGAGCTCCGTAACAGGCTGCAGATGAGTCTGATAGTGACCAGGTTGTTTCAGTGATCGCTGCGGCTCTGTCAGGCTGGTGTGTGGAAACACTGAGAGAAAAGGTTTGCAAGTAGAAGCAAAAAAAAAAAAAAAGTGACCAGTCTTACAGTGGAGGTTTGCAGAGTTCTGGTGAAGATGGAATGAGATGGAATGCTGATGCTGATGAGATGGGAATCAGGTGTGTCGATCAGCCTGCGGCGCACCACCTGTGCAGGAGAGGGAGGACGAGAGGAGCAGCAGCAGGACAGAACAGGCAGCCACAACAAATTTTATTTTTATAGTCATGATGAAGACTGTTGAGTCAAAGTGCGCTGGCTTTTTAACTGTTATATCCATGAATTAAGGGATTTTTATATTTTCCTGCGTCAGAGTGCCTCAGGTGCCTTTCTTTTGTAGTGAAACTTGTGCTCCATTGGACTTTTTCCTGTGATAGAATGGACAGCCGTTTTTGTGAATTTTAAAATTTACTCTTATATTGCAGTTAGAAGTACATTAAGCGTATTTGTTCGGTGTATCCAGAAATGTCAACATAAAGAAATATAACTTGTGATGTAGCTGCGTGAACAAGAACTGGCTGATCTAAAAATAAATAATTAAGAAAATAAATAAATAAAAATACTGCAGCAGCTGATTTTATTGACTTATTTTCAATAACAATCTACATTATAGTCTTTTATGCACGATCAATGGAGCAAACAAATCTCCAAAGTCTGTGTGGTTTGTAAATTAGTAAAACAAGTTTACAGTCATTTTAATTCAGTTTAATATCTGGCCAGGACCTGTGACCTTCAGAATGATCTGTCTCTGCTCTAATGTCAGCAAAAATGCATCAGACTGCAGGAGAGAATTGTGTTTCTCGTTCTGGTCTGAGGACAGAATGTGTGTGTGTACCAACAAGCCACTGACACTAACAGGTGAGTTAGTTCTGCTGTGAAATGATGGGTTGAGGATGTGGGTTTTCCCCAGAAAAAAAGCAGGGAGTGGCTGCTTGGTGTGTTTGTCTGGACTCAAGCGTGGGACACATTTAAAATATTATGAGTCCGTGTCTGCGTCATAAAGTACATTTGGGATTATTTTATGTTGGCAGTCTTTATTCTTCTGAATAATTGTATTTAAGCAACAGTTCTGGAGAATGAATTCTGAATTGTAGCTTGGTGTGAAGTTACACACCAGCATGTGAAGTTATTATTGAAGCAGAGCTGTCTCATTTTTAGCCCACAGCAGGATGTGGTATGTAAAGAATGTGTCATCATTCTGTTCTATAACCTTCTTTTCACAGATAATTTGTGGTATGAAGACTTTTGGTTGACCTTAAAAGCGTGAGAAGTCAGTCAGTGAGAAAACTCACACCTGCCTATGCCACCTGTAAAATACCTTCTCTAAATGAAAACCAAGGGCCAGTCCTGGAAAACATACTTTTTTAATTCAGTGCATATCTCTACCTGCTCAGCAGAGTGTAAGTTTATTTATTTATTTTATTCATAATTCTACTCTTGCACTATATATATAGTGCACCTGGAAAGAATTCACAGCGCTTCACTTTTTCCACATTTTGTTATGTTACAGCCTTATTCCAAAATGGATGAAATTTCTTTTTCCTTCATGATTCTATACACAACACCCCATAATGACAAAAAAGGTTTTCAAATTTTTTGCACATTTACTAAAAATAAAACCTAAGGATTCACATGTACATAAGTATTCACACCCTTAGTATTCAGTACTTGCTCAATACTTTTGGCAGTAATTACAGCCTCAAGTCTTCTTGAATATGATGTCACAAGCTTGGCGCACTTATCTTTGGGCAGTTGTGCCCATTCCTCTTTGTCGCACCTCTCAAGCTCCATCAGGAAGGATGAGTAGCATCAGTGCACAGCCATTTTCAGATCTCTCCAGAGATGTTCAGTCAGATTCAGGTCTGGGCTCTGGCTGGGCCTCTCAAGGACATTCAGAGTTGTCCTGAAGCCACTCCTTTGATATCTTGGCTGTGTGCTTAGGATCACTGACCTGCTGAAACATGAACCGTTGCTCTAGTCTGAGGTCATGAGCGCTCAGGAGCAGTTTTCATCCAGGATGTCTCTGTACATTGCTGCATTGATCTTTCCCTTAATCCTGACTAGTCTCCCAGTTCCTGCCGCTGAAAAACATCCCCACAGCATGATGCTGCCACCACCATGCTTCACTGTAGGGATGGTGCCTGGTTTCCTCCAAACATGATGCCTGACATTCACAAAAAGAGTTCTAGGCCCCTTTCCCCTCGATCGCTCAGTTTAGATGGATGGTCAGCTCTAGGAAGAGTCCTGGTGGATCCAAACTTCTTCCATTTATGAATGATGGACCTGTGCTCATTGAGACCTTCAAAGCTGCAGTAATGTTTCTGTTCCCTTCCCCAAATTTGTTGCCAAGAGACAATCCTGTCACAGAGGTCTACAGACATGTTTGTTTGACTTCACGCTTGGTTTGTGCTCTGACTGTCAACTGTGGGACCTTATATGTAGACAGGTGTGTGTCTTTCCAAATCATGCCCAAGCAACTGAATTTACCCCAGGTGGACTCCAATTAAGCTGTAGAAACATCTCACGGATGATCAGGTGGAAACAGAATACACCTGAGCCCAATTTTGAGCTTCATGGTCATGTAACTAGATTACCATCCTGATGGCTTGGGAATGGTGTCAATCTTGTAACATCTGTTGCTACCTAGTACCCAGTGTATTCGTCATTTCACCTTGCAGTTGTAACACTGCATGTATGTCTATGATTGGCTCCACGTGGACAATGTCATGATCTGGCCCTTTAGGGCCTTCTGGTATAGTTCTGGACCCTGTTCGTCTTTCATGCTCTGAGCCTTCTGTGTTTTTTTTTTTTTTTTTCATGTCACGTCCAGTTTTCATGGTCATGCTTCAGTTCTAATTAGTTTTGTTTGATTTACTCTCTGTGTATCATTTGCTTGCCACATTTATAGTTTTACTTTACTGTTTATTGTTTTTCTTTCACTCTTGGTCCCTTTAGTTGCTTTAGTCTTAGTTTTGTTCTGTTTATCACATTTATTGTTTTATGCTTTAGTCACAGGTTTTGGTTATTTATCTTCTAGTGTTTCTTATCAGATTAAGTTCTGTTTATTTATTACAAACTATTCTATAACCTCTGGTTTTGTTTGCTTATCATTTATTTTCTAGTTAGTCATTTGCCTGTTTGCCACTTTATCATTTATTGTATCATTAGTGTATCACTTATCTGTTTGTTTTTCATATATTGTATTATCTGTAATTTCATTTTTTCCACCAGTGAGTTCTAGTTTAGTCTTTGCTTTTATTTTCTCATTGTGTTTGCACTCAGCCTTTCACGTAGTCATTAGTTGTTTTTTCCCTTATTCTTTAGCCACGTGGTGGAGTTCTGTCTTAGTTTATACCTTTATTTGCTGTGGTATCAGTTAGTTTTTCTGTTACCTACTTATCTTGCTTTGCTTATCACCGCTTTGTTTTTTCCCCTCCCACACTCTCTTGCCTTTCTTCCCTCTTTTTGTTCACTAAACCACAACCTCTTTCTAGAACCTTCCACACACCTGCTTCACATCACCCCGATTAGTTTGCTCCTATTAAAACCCTCACAGTTCCACAGCTCACTGCCTGATTGTTGACTTTGTTCACTTTCTCGCCTCTCGTTCTTGTCCAGTTTGCTCTTGTGTTTTGACCTTGCTTTTGTGCTCCGATCTCCGCCTTGCCGTATCCTGAACTCTGCCTGTATTTTGACTCTGCCTTTGTTTTGCCTGCTTTATACCTCGATGCCGTGTGAACGAACCCTGCCTGGTTTATGGACCACGTCCCAGCCTGTACCATGTCTGATACCTCTGTTCAAATGTGTACCGAACCCAATGCCTGGTTTCAAGATAAAGCCTTTTATTCATCTACCAACCATGCCTGTGAGTCTGCATTGGTCTCCTACTGCTTCCGGTTTCAGCCCACCATGAGTCCTGACAGACAAGTAGAGTCCAGCCCTTCATAGTCACATCAAGCAAACAGAACTGTAGTTTTGTCAGTACCCAATGTGACTTCAGCATTAACTGAATACTGAAAGCCCTAAAAAATAAATTTTTCGAAGAAAATTTTAGGAGAATACAATGGTTTCAGGTTTTTATTCTTCCTAAGAAGAACTGTGCTTGAGAAATTAGTTTTACATTCTTTAATCAACTTTTTAATGTCCCCAAAGGAGTCTGTCTAAACTGAACTCACTATGATCTTACAAAAACTTTTTATCAGTTTCATTATTTACAACATCTAATAAGATCATTTAAATGTCCTTTTGGGGACACTCTGCAACATTTTAATATTATTTTTGTTGATGTCAAAATATTGTAATAACTTGTGCAGTATTTTTGTATACAATTCAATCCAGTAACAGGTATTTTGTTCACTTTTTTAATTGCTTTGGGCTATTTACTTGTACTTTTTGACATCTGTCAGTTATCTGTCATTGCAATGTAATTTACTCTGTAAGTCATACCCACAAAAAGTTCAATTGAGGCCACAGATGGCAAGGCAATGTTCAGCCAAACCAAACCACATCTGAAAAGGTTTTACCTGCAAACATACAGAATAATTAATGATGTGAATTTGCACTTCACAAGGAACATTGCGGTAAAGTCTACAGTTGCAAATAAGAAATAAAGTATGTACGGAGATACATACGCACAAAGAAAATGCAAAATAAAACTACAAACTGCATTTGTTTTAATAATCACTGATGGCTGTGTTATATAACCATGTTTTACCCTCAACCTGAAGTGTATTTAATCTGTCCAGTTTGTTTGCACATTCAGAGAGGGTAGCGATATAAATGTCAAGCGCTGTTCCTCTAGGTGCTTAAAAGGGTGTTGTCAAGGAGGATTATTTCCATTCTAAGAAAGTGCTTGTTTACTTTGTAAAGTCAAATGTCACACTGTGTTATGTGAAAAATATGCATGAAAAGGTTAGGCAAGTTCAAAACAATGGCTTCAGACTTTTACCCATCAACTTTAAACTTGCATTTTAAAATTTTATATTGTCTTTACCCAAAGAAAATGTTCATCCAGCTGCACACTCACTTTATATATGGTATTTTTAACCTACTATTGGCTTTAGGCTGTGCAAGTTAGCTAGCTCACTAGCTATCATATGTTAGCTTTGTTGTAGTACCAGCTAGATAGCCATTACGGATATATAAAATATCTGCATCACCAAAGTATTAATGTCCCAAAAGCAGGTTGATATGATTTGCAGTTACTTGTAAGACAATACTAGCGAGTACAAACTCACTTTTTCTATTTAAATTACTTAATTTGTAATGACTTTTTTGTTTGTTTGTTTGTAGCTGTGCTAGCTAAATAATGCATTATTAATCCTATCATTGTTTAATTATTATCATCAACAATCACATTGATTATGAGCAGCTTTCACACATCAAATGGTGTACTAAGTCAACTTTTGTAAAAAGCTTGCGAGCAATGAAGTGACTATTTTTGACCAACTAGTAATTGTACCCATGTACAAGATGGTGAGGGCAAAAATAACATCTGTAAGGATTTGGACACTTTTTGAGGCAGAATTAAAAGACCCAGAATTTAGATAAAGTTGAGGCTGCGGCCCACTCCGTTTCCTAATAAAATTAATTTAAGAGTAAAAAGCATAGTAACTTACTATGCTTGTATGCTAGCATACGAAAGGGAAAATAAGTGCTTCTTAAGTCTAGACTTGAATCTGACTGTTTTATTGAAGCAGGGAGATCATTCCAAAGAACAGGGACACGATAAGAGAAAACTCTGTGACCCACAGAGCTTTCTCACACAGACTTTTTATTCACCCTAGGGAAACAAAGTAGTCCTGCACCCTGAAAATGCAAAGCCCGGGCTGGTATGTAAGGTTTAATCAGGTCAGCCAGGTAGGAAGGTGCCAGTCCCTGAACAATTTTATAGGTTAGTAGCAGAACCTTAAAATCTGTCTCACGGGACAGGAAGTCAGTGAAGAGACGCCACAATGAATTAAGTGGGTCAACTTCTGCTTCATGTCAAAAGTCTGGCCAGCAGCATTTTGAACCAACTGGAGAGCCCTAATGCTGGACTGAGGTAAACCAGAAAATAGAACATTGCAGTAGTCCAATCTAGAAGAGACAAATGCATGAATCAGGCTCTTAGTGTCAGCCATAGACAGGATGGGAAGAATCTTCGCTATTTTTCGCAGGTGGAAGAAAGCAATCCTCGTAATCTCTCTAATGTGGAGGTCAAAGGAGAACGTAGGATCAAAAATTACCCCAAGGTTCCTCACTTTGTCAGTGTGATGTATGACACACAAGCCTAGGCTAAGTGTTAGCTGGACAAAGTGATGCAGATGTCTCACTGGACCAAGAACCATCATTTCAGTCTTATCAGAGTTTAAAGGTAGGAAGTTGCTAGACATCCAGCTTTTCACTGATGCAAGGCAATCTTCTAAGGCTTTTATGTGGATGAGATTACCAGTGGTTATTGGCATGTATAACTGAGTGTCATCAGCATAGCAGTGAAAGGTAATCCCAAAATGCTGCAATATGTGCCCAAGGGGTGCTATATAAAGGGAGAAAAGCAGGGGGCCTAAGACAGACCCCCGTGGAACCCCAAGTTTCATGTCACTAAGGTTAGAGGTAGCGTTATTGTACAAAACACAGTGAGAACGACTGGCCAGGTATGACGTCAACCATGCAAGGGGACTCCCAGTATCCCAAAATGATTCTCCAGCCTATCAAGTAGAATATGATGATCACCCTATCAAATGCAGCACTGAACAGCACCAGAACCGTAGTGGTGTTCAAGTCCATTGCAAGCAGAAGCTCATTCACCACTTTAGTGAGAGCCATCTCTGTGGAATAATATTTTCTAAAATTTGACCTCGCCTGGGCAATTGTGGGACCCATCAACATGTGTGCCAAATTGATGGATATTGGAGTGGGAAAAAAAAAATCTAAATTTAGATTTTAAATGACAGTCACCTTTGCCAAAACCTAACTCTTTCAGGGCAGTTCTTGGGGTTGACCTTCCCCCACATACCAAGTCTGGTGAAAATTGGGCCTGGGAGAAATAGAGCAACAAATAGACAAACATCACGAAGATTAATAGCTTCAAAGAGGAATGAAATTTGCTTTTTATCTGTTTTTTTTCTGCTAAAGTGACACCATACGGCCGTGCACTCAGTCCCAGATGATTTCAGTGTTGGTATTTGGCCTTACTGGACCAAACTGGTTTAATTTCTACAGCAAGTGTTTGAATTGGTCATACAGCCACATGACGTGGCCCATGCAGGGGTACAGTATGTTGGAAAATGTCTCCTCATTGTTGGTTGCTAAGCTTTACTGTTACAACTGTGAAGCATTCAGGGGAACTTTAGTTTGGAGTAAGTTGATGACAAAAACTACCCCTCTCTCTGCTCCACCCTCTTGCACACTTTCATTTTAAGTTCCGCGCCTGTTTCAGTTCGATTTGTTTTACATGTGATTCCAGCAGCTCTTTAAGTCAGAATTCTCTCGTCCTTTCTTACAGGACAGATGCAGACAGATTAGATTGATTCTACCGGGCCATCAGTCAGCCCACAATTCGAACAGCACAACAAGAGGTACGAGTACTGAATATCTTACTGATAAATGCTCATTTGTGCGTTGGGTATTCATGTTTTTCATTTAACTTCATGCAGCAAAGCAAACATAGCAGTGTTGCTACCCCAGAAACCCAGTGAGGAGCCGGAAGAGATAAATGAACTCATCACACCCACAGAAGAAAAAGTTGAAGTCATCAAAGTATGTGTCATTATTTATTTTAGTAAATACAAAGGTGCATTCAGGAGACAAGTACAGAAGAAAAAGAAGATGTTGTCCAAGAGCAGACATGCTTAAAAAAATCCTTTAATCTTCTTGCATTTCTTTAACGTTGCAAGGCAAACTTTTTTTTTTTTTTGTGCATCTCTTTATTTATATTGTTCATATGATGTCATAAGATCTAATGGGTGAGAAGGAACAGAATATAGCAACATGTGAAATTTGAGTGTCTTGTAGCTTTTATTATTGTCTGAGACATACCAGAATGTATTGGAACATAGATCTAATTCTAATTGGAATATATAAAATTAGAAAGGTCTTGTCTCACAGTGATGCTGAAAAGCTAATTCTGTCATGCCCAGTCCCGGCTCAGGGGCTAGATTTTCGTTCATTGCCTTGTTTCCTCTTTGAGTCTCTGGTTTTACCTTTCATTAGTTTATACTTTACCATGTTAGTCTGTTTGATTCTGTTTATTGCTTTGTTTACTATTTAGTCACTCGTTTCTTTCGTTACCTTATTTTGTTTGCAGTCATTCAGTTATTCATTGCTTTTCTTTATGTTACACTTTCATCACGGATTCTTTCTTTGGTTTTCTTTTATTCTGTAGTTGGTTATTGGTTGTTCACTCCTGGTCCTATAAGTCTAGTTCTGGTTATCACATTTCTTGTATTATGCTTTAGTCACAGGTTTGGTTATTATTCACTTCAGTGTTTCTTGTCATATCATGTTCCATTGTTATTTATTCCATTTATCAATTATCTTTTATTTATTGCATCATTCTGTAATCACTGTGTTTGTTTATTCTGGGTTTATTCATCTATTTTGTGTTGTATTTTGTGTTACTGGTTTTGTTTCATGTCAGTATTTTTCTGCCTCAGTTTATAATCTGTATCAGCCCCTGTTGTAGTTTCTATTATATCATAGATCTTCATGTTTCCTGCTATTTGGATTAGTCACGTTATTTCTAGTTTGGTTTCCCCTTTTGTTTTGCTCACGCATTATTGCTGTCTGGAACAAGTCATGTTAATCACTGTTAGTTTTTGCCACTTGCTTTGCACCCATGGTTTTTTCAGCCACTTAGTATCTTGCCCTAGTTCACTTTGCTTTTGCCTCACTGCTCTCTCTTGCACTTACTTTTGTCTTTCCCATTCCCACCCCCTTCAACACCTTCTGCCACACCTGCTTCTCATTTCTCCTCTAATTACACCACGTTATTTAAGCCCTCACAGTCTCACTACTCACTGCCAAATTGTTGATTTCATGTCACTCTCCAGCCATAGTTTCAAGTACTCCTTTCCTTGTTTTTGCCTGTCGGATTTTTGACATTGCTTGTCCTCGACCTTGAATTGCCTTTGTCTCTGATTGCCTCCTCGCTGTGTATTTTGAACCTGTGCCTGTCTGTTTAACCACGCCTCAGCCTTTCGCCTATCTGTTACCGTTGCCTCACTGCTGGATCACCTGTGTACCGACTCCCTGCTTGCTTTGACAATTTAACCTTGTACTTTCTCCATCCCTGGTGAGAACTTGCATTTGTGTCCACCTGTTATGAGCCATGCCGCCACCATGCCTGAGAAATTCATGCATTTATTTCCTCTAGGCTGGACTATTGTAATTCATTATTATCAGGTTGTCCTAAAAGTTCCCTGAAAAGCCTTCAGTTAATTCAAAATGCTGCAGCTAGAGTACTAACGGGGACTAGAAGGAGACAGCATATTTCACCCATATTGGCTTCTTTTCATTGGCTCCCTGTTAATTCCAGAATAGAATTTAAAATTCTTCTTCTTATAAGGTTTTGAATAATCAGGTCCCATCTTATCTTGGGGACCTCATAGTACCATATCACCCCAATAGAGCGCTTCGCTCTCAGACTGCAGGCTTACTTGTAGTTCCTAGGGTTTGTAAGAGTAGAATGGGAGGCAGAGCCTTCAGCTTTCAGGCTCCTCTCCTGTGGAACCAGCTCCCAATTTGGATTAGGGAGACAGACACCCTCTCTACTTTTAAGATTAAGCTTAAAACTTTCCTTTTTGAAAAATCTTATAGTTAGGGCTGGATCATGTGACCCTGAACCATCCCTTAGTTATGCTGCTATAGACTTAGACTGCTGGGGGGTTCCCATGATGCACTGAGTGTTTCTTTCTCTTTTTGCTCTGTATGCACCACTCTGCATTTAATCATTAGTGACTGATCTCTGCTCCCCTCCACAGCATGTCTTTTTCCTGGTTCTCTCCCTCAGCCCCAACCAGTCACAGCAGAAGACTGCCCCTCCCTGAGCCTGGTTCTGCTGGAGGTTTCTTCCTGTTAAAAGGGAGTTTTTCCTTCCCACTGTCGCCAAGTGCTTGCTCACAGGGGGTCGTTTTGACCGTTGGGGTTTTTCTGTAATTATTGTATGGCTTTTGCCTTACAATATAAAGCGCCTGGGGCGACTGTTTGTTGTGATTTGGCGCTATATAAATAAAATTGACTTGATTTGATATATCGAACATTTAAAAGAAGTTATTCAAAATAAGGAACAAGTTTTTTTAATGTGTTTTAACTTGTGCACAATGCATGCTGGGAAGTGTTCTAATACTGTCAAGTCTGGAAGCATGCGCTGGTGCTGTGCTGCTTTGCCGCATCCACGGCACCATGGAGCTGCCTTGGGTTCTGGATAGCAACCAACCAGACAGAGATGAGAAATTTTTTTTTAATGGAAGTGATGATCATGTTTTCATTGGATCAACTTTATTTTATTTACATCAGAACCTTTGGTGAATTTGTTGCATCTTATTTATGTAAACATGTTTTCAAGTTACACAGTAAAAAAACGACTGAGTCTATGTAAAAGGAAGTTCCTTTGGCTTGTCTGTTCTTGTTACGTCCACCAAGGACGTAATAAAATAATCTGTTTATTTATTTGTCTGTCTGGTTGTCTGTTTGCAGAATTACGTCAAAACTACTCCACAGATTTTGACGAAGTTTTTACCACAGATAGATGTTAGGTGATGGAAGAACCCATTAAATTCTGGAGGTGATCCAGGTCCAGATTTTAGATCAAGATTTCACACTATATATTATATATAGGCTTTGAAGGATTACTTCAAAACTACTTCACAGATTCTCACCAAATTTGCACCACGCATGGATATTAGAGCTTGGAAGACTCCACTGAATTTTGGAGGTGATCCAGCTCCGGATCCGGATTCTGGCTCTATATTTCACTTTATATAGGCTCTGAAGGATTACTTCAAAACTACTTCACAGATTCTCACCAAATTTGCACCACATAGATATTAGGGCATGGAAAACACCACTGAATTTTGGAGGTGATCCGGATCTGGATTCTGGATCAAGATTTACCTTTTCCGGATTAGTGGACATCAGAAATCTCTGATTGCTCTTGTTTTCACTTGGGGTCCCCACAGCACATCTGAGGTGAAGCTGCATGCTGATTTACACCGGATGCCCTCCCGGACGCAACTCCACACTACATAACTTGTTTTTCTGCAACATGTGCCACAATCATCTTGTTGTGTTAACTAGGTTTACCTTGAAGCTCGTCCAGAGAGAGTGGACTACCCCCAGGAGAGTCTCAGGATGCTGACAGATGAGGCGTCACAGATCCAGGAGGTCAGTGTGAGCTGAGCAACGTTTCTCACAGATGAGGCAAACCTGTGAGCAAGTTCAGGCAGAAAACTCTAGCTGCTTGCTGCACATGAACATGCCTCATTCGGCATAATTACGCCATACTTCCTACTAAAACACACTTTCTACATAATCCACTAAACACTCCTCCAAATTGGGTGGGCTATTTAAGATGCCAATTTCCTGGCTCCTCCTCTGTCTGTCAAATGCTGCAACTGCTGCATCCAGGTCACTTCTTTTGCTCAGCTCCGCCTCCACCTGTGTGCTCCAATTGGGGAAATGTGTATATCTAATCATCACTCCCCAATATCACAAGCAAACATCCGTGGGGAGTGATGAGATCAGAGCCCAGACACCAAACTCAAACTATATTCTTTTGCTGTTGTAACGAAACTTAAACGTGAGTTTGACCTGCTTTTAGAGAATGACTCAACGGAATAGCAGGATTAATGTGTTTTTGTTCATTAGGTGAGGTACTGTCTGAAGACTCTGAGGGAGCAAATGGCAGCCAGGCAGAGCATCAACAACAACAAGGTACACGCCCTCTGTGTCAAAGTTAGTCCATGGGCCAAGCAGGTTTTCAGTAAAACTTAATGGGACTAAACGGCACTTAGAATCCAGCCTCAGTGTATGATGGTCTACCCAAAACTGTATATATGCTAGCAATCCCAGAGTGGCAGTTACAGCCAGGTAGGAGTCAATGAAGGGTTACACAGAGGTCAACATTTTAAAATGCTACAATCATATTGAAAACTATACCACATTATGTGTCTGAATATAAAGATTCCAAAAAGGTATAGTTTGGACGAACTTTGATTGCATGTTTGGGCCCCTTCACACATAACACGATTGAAGCCAACTGGCACACGAAGAAGGAATCGCATGCCATTCGTGAAAAATCTGAGCCGGCTTAAAGGCCTACAGCTGTTGCCACAACCATTCGCACACACCAGCGGCCAAAAGATAGCAAGTGCCCTGCGAGTGCCCCTTCGACTCTCTCTCGGCAGGTGTCGGCCAAATTCCAGGTGCAACACATGGACATCCAACACCACTCGCTGGGTACTTAGAAAGGGCGGGGCTTTTCGCACTCCTGGCTCGATAGTGGAGTGCAGATGACCGCACTTGATCTGTCTGTAAAAATGTAAGTGCCACGCAAGTGTGCCGTTACCAAGCAGCACACATGGGTGTGAATGTGCCAAATCCCACGCACACACACACACATACACACATACAAATGGCATGTAATGGCACGCACAACAACACAAATGGCTTGTGGAGTGTGTCGTCATCGCTTCCAACCTCTGGCTGTAATTTCCAGATGGGACCGCTGTGTACTCGCAGCTCAGCCGGAGGACACGTCTTGTCATCAACAACATGAACAACACTCCAGCAGTACACATGTGTGGGCGGGCTCTCATGCTATCGTCCATTCCGGCTGACAGCGCAGCTCAGTGCACATGCCGTGTTAAATTAAAAATACAGAGAATAGGACAATTAAGTAAATACATACAACAATAACTACATACATAATTATATAACAAATACTTAACATAAATAATCACATAACAAAGGAACAGCGAGTGAGAAATTTGAGTTTGTTCAGTAAGGTGGCGTGTCCACGCTAGCTGCTGCTGTTGAGATCTGAGGACCCGCAAGTCACAGCTGGAGAACACAATGTGTTATGATGGATATGACCTAACAACACTCCACTGTGAGGCGCATGCTGTAAAAACACATCGCCTTTGTAATGGGTGGGAGGGACTGTGTCAGTGCACACACTGACAGGCTGTACCATGTGAAAAGAACCATCTGATCACGTGTACACTCAGCTGGTGATCTGAATGTCATGTCACCCATAGCAGCTATTGTCCACATGACACAGTGTCCTTTGGCACACCACTTGCTGGACACGTGGGGCCGGCTGGACATGTGGTGCCAGCAGATGTGTACACTATAAGAGCCCACTACTACATTCATGTCATTTCATGACTGTATGTCTATGACCATGAGTCATATACAGAGTAACAGAAGGTTCATACTTGTATTGTCCACTTGATAAGAGGGATTAAATATTAGAAAGTGCGTTTTTGTTTTTGGGTGTGTGGTTTTCCTCCCACAGTAGTGGCACAATATGGTGTCATGCATTCCAAGTCCTCGCACTGTGTTCGTACATGCGCACAAGCGTGCACAAAGCTGTCACTGCGGTATCGTACACACCTGTCCCACCGTGTGTCCCTCCCGACAGCAGGTGGAATGTTTCGTGGTTCCCCATTTTGTTTTTTGATTGCGGGTTTTTGGCGGGTTTCTGCTTTTTTTTGCCCAATTTCGTGTTATGTGTGAAGAGGCCCTTATGAAGATATCCACCCTTTTCAGGTTTCAAATCCCGCAAAACCTCGGAGAGGTCGCCGCTCTGCGAGATCTCAGTAACATTGAGAACTGCATTGAGACGCTCTGATCGGGCTGCACTTTAACCGCTGCACACGGACAACACCATTAACATCGCAACATAAAACTATTTTGATGTTGTGCCTAAAACGCTCGTGAATATATTCTCTGGGTTTATAGATGTTGTTATTGCATTTGTTTTATGTAAACATGCGATAATCACAGGCTGTCTCTCCGTTATTTTCAATGGGAGCTGCTGTGAGCTCCGCTCACTTCCTGATCATGTCGTTCTGGTGGAAGAGAAGTTTGCTCGTTAACGTCTTGGTTATTGTTCTTTACAACACTGTTTGTCTTCTTTGTTCCAAACTAATATATAATATGTCTGAAATTCGGTTTCCATTTATTAAATTCCATGCAGATTAAACGTAGCAGACACGGATTATTCGTTATAATTGTTTTAGCAAGTTTTCAGGGTATCATGCAGCAGTTTTATTGACGTGATGAAAAGCATAAAAAATTACATGTTTGTAGCATAATATTCATTTACAATTGTCATCATGTGGATTCTCTATGTTGCTGTGACTGCAGCGACTCTCTGGCGCACAAGGGATTATGGGATACATGAAAACCCTGAATAGGATAAAAACAGCAACAATGCTGACAAGGGTCAATTTTAATTTGTACAGGGGTCAAAAGTTAAAGTTGTTTCAAATTTGGTGAAAAGTGGTGCAAATTATTGGTTGAGGTAATAGGGTTTTAAAAGGGACTACTTTGCACCATGTGTCATGCTTAGTTATCATGTTACAGGGTAACATATGTCACATGTCATAAAATCTACGTAATAGACCTCAACATTGTTTGACCTTTACTATAGAGACCAAACATTCAACACAGTCAAAACTAATCCATTTATTAATCCTGTTAGTTCAACCAACAACTTGCACCACTTTTTTTTTTAACCAAAATTGAAGCAACTTTAACTTTTGACCCCTGTACAAACTGAAATTGACCTGGGATGGTCATCATACATTTTTGTATAGGCCATGTTACACTGAGGCTGGATTGTGTCATTTAGTCCCCTTAAGTGGTACCGATTAGGTCAAAATTTTGATGACTGGCTGAAGTTGGACATGCTGCTGAAAGAAAACCACTAACATCTGCTGCTCGTTTATCCAGTATCCAGCCAATGGCTACAGAGTCAACGTGCCGCCCCACAGCCAGCTGACTGTCTCCAGTAGCAACGTAAGCCTCTCACACATCAGCCAGAAGAATGTTTCCTGTGGCGCTCATCACCCGACTATTCATCACTTTAATATGAATGAATGTTAAGTAATGGTTGGATGTTGTCAACAAAAGCAAGTTTCGGGTGAAACTGCTTTGAATCCATTCAAATTTGTATTCAGATGATGGGTAGAATATTCATAATGGGCGGGGGTGGGAGCGTGGGAGGGGAATGCCTGGTCCTCCAGCTATTTTCAAGTCACACAATCCAATATCTGCCTGTTCCAAATCCGGCGGCAGATCCTGATAACAAATCTTACCACGTACACCCTGCAGGGTACACATCCACACTCATGCACAGAGCACCATCTTATTTCACGTGCATTATCTACATTATAGATTATATATCATACCTTGGTGACCGGGGGGGTGCAACGAAAATGCATATTTCAGATTTGGGGCCCATTGACTACATCATAGTGTCTCTTGTAAGGCAACTCCACTGTCTGGATGTTCTGCAAGTTAAGGCAGGGATGGAATATGTGTGTTAATGTGGCTGTCCAGACACACAGACCTTTTTTCATTTCTCTTAGATTTCTTTTGCATCAAATGCAATGGGCCCCAGACCTGGGGTCTAAAGTTGCACCACAATCGGTGTGTGTGTGTGTGTGTGTGTGTGTGTGTGTGTGTGTGTGTGTGTGTGTGTGTGTGTGTGTGTGTGTGTGTGTGTGTGTGTGTGTGTGTGTGTGTGTGTGTGTGAGATCACGTTACACCACTATCCAATGGCAGTTTAATAGACTAAACATTTGGCCCTTCCCGAACAAAAAGTCAAATAAACTGCTGTAGGCTGTAAAATTCACAACTTATGTCATTACTTTGTTTTCTTTAAGAACTCTGGAGGTGCTCTTCTGCAAAGGTGACAGGATGACTGCACCATATTGAAGGGAGGATGGATGGGGTCATGTATTGCGAGATTTTGGCAAACAACCTCCTTCCCTCAGTAAGAGCACTGAAGATGGGTCATGGCTGGGTCTTCCAGCATGACAATGACCCCAAACACACAGCCAGGGCAACTAAGGAGGGGCTCCGTAAGAAGCATTTCAAGGTCCTGGAGTGGTCTGGCCAGTCTTCAGACCTGAACTCAATAGAAAGTCATTGGAGGGAGCTGAAACTCCAAACCTGAAAGATTTGGAGAAGATGTGTATGGAGGAGTGGACCAAAATCCCTGCTGTAGTGTGTGCAAACCTGGTGAAAAACTACAGGAAACATTTGCTCTCTGTAATTGAAAACAAAGGCTACTGTACCAAATATTAACATTGATTTTCACAGGTGTTCAAATACTTATTTGCAGCAGTAACATACAAATAAATTAAAAAAATCATACATTGCGATTTCCTGATTTTTTTATTTATTTTATTTTTTGTTTTAGATTATGGCTGTCACAGTGGACATGCACCTAAGATGAAAATTTCAGTCTCCTCCATGATTTCTAAGTGGGAGAACTTGCAAAATCGCAGGGTGTTCAAATACTTATTTTCCTCACTGTGTATATATACACTCAACTGTATATATACACTCAACAAAAATATAAACGCAACACTTGGTTTTGCTCCCATTTTGTATGAGATGAACTCAAAGATCTAAAACTTCTTCCACATACACAATATCACCATTTCCCTCAAATATTGTTCACAAACCAGTCTAAATCTGTGATAGTGAGCACTTCTCCTTGCTGAGATAATCCATCCCACCTCACAGGTGTGCCATATCAAGATGCTGATTAGACACCATGATTAGTGCACAGGTGTGCCTTAGACTGTCTACAATAAAAGGCCACTCTGAAAGGTGCAGTTTTATCACACAGCACAATGCCACAGATGTTGCAAGATTTGAGGGAGGGTGCAACTGGCATGCTGACAGCAGGAATGTCAACCAGAGCTGTTGCTCGTGTATTGAATGTTCATTTCTCTACCATAAGCCGTCTCCAAAGGCGTTTCAGAGAATTTGGCAGTACATCCAACCAGCCTCACAACAACAGACCACGTGTAACCACACCAGCCCAGGACCTCCACATCCAGCATGTTCACCTCCAAGATCGTCTGAGACCAGCCACTCGGACAGCTGTTGAAACAATCGGTTTGCATAACCAAAGAATTTCTGCACAAACTGTCAGAAACCGTCTCAGGGAAGCTCATCTGCATGCTCGTCGTCCTCATCTGGGTCTCAACCTGACTCCAGTTCGTCGTCGTAACCGATTTGAGTGGGCAAATGCTCACATTCGCTGGCGTTTGGCACGTTGGAGCGGTGTTCTCTTCACGGATGAATCCCGGTTCACACTGTCCAGGGCAGATGGCAGACAGCGTGTGTGGCGTCGTGTGGGTGAGCGGTTTTCTGATGTCAATGTTGTGGATCGAGTGGCCCATGATGGCGGTGGGGTTATGGTATGGGCAGGCGTCTGTTATGGACGAAGAACACAGGTGCATTTTATTGATGGCATTTTGAACGCACAGAGATACCGTGACGAGATCCTGAGGCCCATTGTTGTGCCATACATCCAAGAACATCACCTCATGTTGCAGCAGGATAATGCACGGCCCCATGTTGCAAGGATCTGTACACAATTCTTGGAAGCTGAAAATGTCCCAGTTTTTGCATGGCCGGCATACTCACCGGACATGTCACCCATTGAGCATGTTTGGGATGCTCTGGACCGTCGTATACGACAGCGTGTACCAGTTCCTGCCAATATCCAGCAACATCACACAGCCATTGAAGAGGAGTGGACCAACATTCCACAGGCCACAATTGACAACCTGATCAACTCTATGTGAAGGAGATGTGTTGCACTGCATGAGGCAAATGGTGGTCACACCAGATACTGACTGGTATCCCCCCCAATAAAACAAAACTGCACCTTTCAGAGTGGCCTTTTATTGTGGGCAGTCTAGGGCACACCTGTGCACTAATCATGGTGTCTAATCAGCATCTTGATATGGCACACCTGTGAGGTGGGATGGATTATCTCAGCAAAGGAGAAGTGCTCACTATCACAGATTTAGACTGGTTTGTGAACAATATTTGAGGGAAATGGTGATATTGTGTATGTGGAAAAAGTTTTAGATCTTTGAGTTCATCTCATACAAAATGGGAGCAAAACCAAAAGTGTTGCGTTTATATTTTTGTTGAGTGTATGTATGTGTGTGTGTGTGTGTGTGTGACATTTGGCCCTTCCTGAACAAAAAGTCAAACTGCTGTAGGCTGTAAAATTCACAACTTCTGTCATCACTTTGTTGATGTATAACACTTTAAAGGGGTCTCACACACACACATATATACATATATATATTCTGCAAGCTTATTTTAGTTGCCAGTTGTCGTCCCCCCCGCAAAAAAAAAAAAAAAAAATTATAGTAAAGATGGTAGCATCCAATTCCCCACAGACACTGAAACAAGTCAATCTAAAAGCAGTCATTTTCTAATTAGCTAAGAAATGAGCTGTTTCTATGCCTACGGACGGGCTTTTATTTCCATCCATGTGTCACAGGCTGTGTGGATGTGCTACTCAGAATCTACACTACTGGCTTAGTGGACTCGCAGAACAATAAGAAGTTCAGTTGTTTCAGTTGTTTGGTGCTTGGGGTACTTCTAATTTAACTGCACCACCCCACCCCCCTTCTCCATGCTGCAGTGAGGTCAACCTGTGCCCAACTAAAATGAAATTCAGAAAAAAATCATTTCACCAAAGACTGACTGGTTTATTTTGTGAGTGTTGTCACCTCAGGGTAAATGAAACAACCTTTAAAACAGGCAGCAAACATCCAGTCAGCAGTCTGACCTGCTGTGCCACACCATCAGGTTCAAGTGGCTGAATCCAATTAACTGTGCCACGTTTTGTGTGTCAGGTTGGTGATAACCGGGACGAGATGCTGAAACTGAGGGAGGCGAATAAGTGTCTGTACGCACAGCTGAAGGAGCTGAAGAAGAAGCATCAGGAGGAGACGGACAGACTGCAGGTCTGTCTGCTGGAGTGATCTGTCTCCTGAGAGCAGAGCAGATCGAGGAGCTGCTGGACTGTGTGTGTGTGTGTGTGTGTGTGTGTGTGTGTGTGTGTGTGTGTGTGTGTGTGTGTGTGTGTGTGTGTGTGTGTGTGTGTGTGTGTCAAGGTTAAACCTGGTGCACAAAGTCACCTCACTGACACCTCAGACACTTTCAATGTTAGGCTCTAGTGGTTTTGTTTTTTTATTTGACCTTTGACCCTGAGGTAACTTGAGTGCAAGGTCCATGCCCTGAACTGTTCCTCCTTGCTGTGCCTCTCCCCACGCAGGCGGAGATCAGCGGTTACCGCTTTCGCCTGGCTGAGCAGTCTGAGAGGCTGCAGACGTTAGAGGAGCAGTCGGGGGAGAAAGGTCAGCAGGTGGAGGAGCTGCAGAGGCTGCTGGGAAACATGGAAATCGAGAACAGCGTCCTCAAAGAGAAGACAGCGGCGAGTGAAGCAGAGCTGCTGCAGCTCAGAGAGGAGGAAGGGGAGGAGGAGGAGCTGGAGAAGAGGTGAAAAGAGGAATCAGAAGAGGGAACAAAAAGGACCGATGTGCACAACGTGTTTTGTGTATGAAGCGTACGCGTCAAATTCCTGATGTGTGTGTGCAGATGTGCAGAGCTGGAGAAGGAAAGGCCATCCTGAAGGAGAAGATCCATCACCTTGACGACATGTTAAAGTCACAGCAGAGGAAGGTCCGCAACATGATCGAGCAGGTATTAATGACAGCTCCGTGCACAACCTGCAAGATCAAAGTTGCCCAGGGGCGTGCACGTGCACACACACGCACGATGCACATGCATCTTCCAGTGCTCACAGACACACAGGAAGCACTTAATGGAATAATCAGATTGCGAGCAGTCAAGCAGTGAAACAAAAACCAGCTTGTCATGAAGAAATGACGCTGCAGCTGCTCCTGAGTTCCTCCTCTTATATTTATTTGTGCTCGTTCTGCCTGAAATACAGCTGCAGAACTCTCGGACCATTATGGAAGAGAGAGATCGGGTCATCTGTGATCTGGAGGAGAAAGTGGCCTTCCTGGAAGCTGAGGTCAGGAAAAAGAAAAAAAAAGCTGAAATATGTCACTTTTGTTAAAAGCAAAAAATTAACATGCAACTTTTTTTTTATTTGCAGAACCGAGAAATGCATGACCACATGGATTATTTCCTGGCAGGGCGGGATCCTCCACCACTCACATTCTCTGAGAACAAACCTCAGGTCATTTACAGGTGAAGTTACGACTCTGAACATGTTTTCTATTCAGATTTTAATCTTATTGGTCCTCATACCTGCATAGAAAACACCTGGTTGACATGTTTTTTCCTCTTTTCTGCTCCTTACAGCAAACCGCTCAACACACTGACACAGAACAAGTCTCTTCCTTTAATCAAAGTCATTGAAATCAAGTCCTGAATGCAGAAGCAACAATAACAATGTAAAACATGATATATATATATATGAACTGTCTAGAATATAAACGTAGGTTATGAGATTTTTGTCAGAAATGGCTGGTTCAGGAGATCTTGTATCAATGAAGCATGGTGGTATTATCTTAGTACCTCACTGCTGCTTTTGATGCCCCCCCCGCTCCTCCCAGCATTTTTTTTTTCCTGTCAAACTGAATCCCAAAAAAGAAATTAAAAGAATGTTCAAACTGCAGGTTGAATCCCACCCAAAAAAAAAAGATTTTCACTGGTCTACTTTGAGTGATGCACCGAGACAAATTTATGCAGCACTGCACTTTGTCAGCAGAGTTCGGAGAAGTTTTCCATATTGCAAAGTTTTCTGCCTCCATTTGTTTCCCAAGAGCCTGAAATAATCCGTTTCAACAGGTCAGGTTTATAAATGGGTCAGATTAAAAACAAACAAAAAAATTTGATATTTTCTTCCAGGTATTTATGTCAAACGGTTGCACAAATGTGGCTCAGTGGTAAGCATACGACACACTTAAATTTTTTAAATTATTCTTTATTATTATTATTTCTGTTTTAACTGGGGTTCTCAAAATAATGTAGAGTTCCTGTCCTTATTTGTGTCTGTTCTGAAAATATTCCCCTTTTGTGCCATATTTCCTTTCCAAATAAAAATACTGTGTGTGTGGGATTATAAAAATTTGCATTTATCTTTGAAACAACCACGTTTTGTGTGACTGGTTGACATAATAACTATATTAAAGCTACAGTGTGTATAATTTAGTGTCATCTAGTCAATTTTTTTGTAAATTACATTATGCCACTGGCAGTGACGATTTTGTTTCTTTGGTGACAGAGATTCATGCTCTCTTACCATCTCTTGTGATAAAGTTTGTCTGATCCTCCATGTCACAAAAATGAGTGTTCTAAAACTTGTTAGCCTGAATTAGCAACTGGTAGATTGTGTATAGGGGAGCAAACCTTGATTCCTTTTCTTTCTTCTCCAGTTTTCCACCCACACTGCACAATGTAAAAGGTGGAGCAGGTACTGTATGTGCCTTTTGGGCTACTGTATCAACATGGCGGCCTCCATGAAGGTGGAGGTGCCCCCTTCTTGACATGACGGACTCATTATAATCTTATAAAAACAAATTGATTCATTGTCACCAGTAATTATACACTAATAAACAGATGGTTATAAACACTATATAACATTTCTGCTAATAAACACCCTCTAAATCCTACATACACACTGTAGCTTTAATTAAATATATCATTTGATTTGTACATATTTATTTAAAAAATATATTTAAAATAAATTTTAAAAATCCTTAAATTATGTGAGTCCTTTTGGGTCAAAGGTCAAATGACCAGGTGGCCTGCAGCATGTAAATATAAATAAATACTGCTTTAATATATTTCTTTGACATAAGAATGGGACAAAGAGTGGACTGAAGAATTTATGTATTAGAATTATGGCTTCTATTATCATTATTTGTAGATATGCTGAAAAATACATATTAGAGGCTACAAGTAATGCGACCACATAGTCAATGCTGTACTTATTATTATTATTATTATTATTATTATTTAAATCACCAAGTGCCATTGCAATCTACAGTAGAAACGGTGTGTACTAACAGGTAATATATTAAAAAAAAAAAAAAATTCACTCAAACAGGTAATCTCACTCCATTATTGCTTTGCCTGTATGAACACTGCTGCTTCTGTTATCTACAACCCCTGGCAAAAATTATGGAATCACCGGCCTCGGAGGATGTTCATTCAGTTGTTTAATTTTGTAGAAAAAAAGCAGATCACAGACATGACACAAAACTAAAGTCATTTCAAATGGCAACTTTCTGGCTTTAAGAAACACTATAAGAAATCAAGAAAAAAAGATTGTGGCAGTCAGTAACGGTTACTTTTTTAGACCAAGCAGAGGAAAAAAATATGGACTCACTCAATTCTGAGGAATAAATTATGGAATCACCCTGTAAATTCTCATCCCCAAAACTAACACTTGCATCATATCAGATCTGCTCGTTAGTCTGCATCTAAAAAGGAGTGAACACACCTTGGAGAGCTGTTGCACCAAGTGGACTGACATGAATCATGGCTCCAACACGAGAGATGTCAATTGAAACAAAGGAGAGGATTGTCAAACTCTTAAAAGAGAGTAAATCATCACGCAATGTTGCAAAAGATGTTGGTTGTTCAGTCAGCTGTGTCTAAACTCTGGACCAAATACAAACAACATGGAAAGGTTGTTAAAGGCAAACATACTGGTAGACCAAGGAAGACATCAAAGCGTCAAGACAGAAAACTTAAAGCAATATGTCTCAAAAATCAAAAAATGTACAACAAAACAAATGAGGAACAAATGGGAGGAAACTGGAGTCAACGTCTGTGACCGAACTGTAAGAAACCGCCTAAAGGAAATGGGATTTACATACAGAAAAGCTAAACGAAAGGCATTATTAACACCTAAACAGAAAAAAACAAGGTTACAATGGGCTAAGGAAAAGCAATTGTGGACTGTGGATGACTGGATGAAAGTCATATTCAGTGATGAATCTCGAATCTGCATTGGGCAAGGTGATGATGCTGGAACTTTTGTTTGGTGCCTTTCCAATGAGATTTATAAAGATGACTGCCTGAAGAGAACATGTACATTTCCACAGTCATTGATGATATGGGGCTGCATGTCAGGTAAAGGCACTGGGGAGATGGCTGTCATTACATCATCAATAAATGCACAAGTTTACGTTGATATTTTGGACACTTTTCTTATCCCATCAATTGAAAGGATGTTTGGGGATGATGAAATCATTTTTCAAGATGATAATGCATCTTGCCATAGAGCAAAAACTGCAAAAACATTCCTTGCAAAAAGACACATAGGGTCAATGTCAATGAGCAGATCTGATTTGATGCAGGTGTTAATTTGGGGGATGAAAATTTACAGGGTGATTCCATAATTTTTTCCTCAGAATTGAGTGATTCCATATTTTTTTCCTCTGCTTGGTCTAAAAAAGTAACCGTACTGACTGCCACAATCTTTTTTTCTTGATTTCTTATAGTGTTTCTTAAAGCCAGAAAGTTGCCATTTGAAATGACTTTAGTTTTGTGTCATGTCTGTGATCTGCTTTTTTTCTACAAAATTAAACAACTGAATGAACATCCTCCGAGGCCGGTGATTCCATAATTTTTGCCAGAGGTTGTAATTAAACTATTTACTGTGAATATTTTTGCTCTGCTGTAATATTGTAAACACAATTTGTCCTTTAATTTTGATCTTTTGTTAACGTACAATATATTTAAATGTAAGCGACCACGTGTATTCTACTTATTTGTTGTACAGATGAAGATTAAATAAATAAAAAAATAATAATAATTCCTTGTATAGAATGTCATTTTTATACACTGCCCGGTAATCTTATACTGCCATCTGCTGGATATGTTGAGACACTGAATAAGACAAGTTTTTTAAATTAGTTTTTTTTTTATGGTAAACCACAAACTTGCTATCACATCATCACATAAATACAAAATCACACACACACACGCACACAAATTAAATACATTATAAAATTCAATATAAATATCTTATTTACACACAAATATAAAATTCCTGATTACAATTTCTTAGCTGATTGAAAATAGAAGACTAGATGATGCAGCTTAAGTTTAATTTAAGTTAACTGATAATGACATTCTTCTTCATAACAGACTCAATGGGCCCCAAATGTAAAGGCGCTATGAATGACATTTTGCACATGAATATAGCAGCCAACAACAATTTTCTTTGTAAAGATTTAAAGGCTTAAATGTGTCCCGTTCAGAGAATGAAGCAACACTCCCTCTGTGCTCTGAGCTTTTCTGCCCCATTTACATTCTTGCTCTGGCTCCGTGTGCACATTCAGTGAATGAGATTTCTGCTTGTGCATGTACAGTCCATGAGTCCTACCCTGCAAAACCAGTGCCACGTTTAGAGTCTAAAAACACCTCTGACTAAGAACATGTTCAGACTAGAATCCACATCTTTCTGTCCCCCAACACAGAGCGCCGATAAATCTGTTAAAAGACTCCAAATGCCAACTGTTCCGCTCATTGCGGGATGGGGGATTGAGGAGGAATGGCCGAGCAGGAAAACTTTGTTTACATCTTGAAATATGACACAAGTATGACATCTAGTGGCACAAAAGTCATTCATGGCACCTTTAAAGAAAAACTTTGTGGTGTCAAAGTTCTTTTACGTATATTTTGACCGACAACTTCCAAACAGTAACTAAATAAAGAGTGTTGCGTATGAACACAGTATCTGTCAGGAAATTTTCAACAAATGTAATTTGTAAGTACCATACCACCCTACTCTCACCTATGGTCATGAGGGTTGGGACATGACAGAACTAGATCGCGGGTACAAACAACCAAAATGGGCTTCCTCAGGAGGGTGGCTGGTGTCTCCCTTAGAGATAAGGTGAGAAGTTCTGTCATCCATGGGGAGCTCAGAGTAGAGCCGCAGCTCCTTTGCGTTAAAAGGAGCCAGTTGAGGTGGTTCGGGTATCTGGTAAGGACGCCTCCTGGATGCCTCCCTAGTGAGGTGTTCCAGCCACGTCCATCTGGGAGGAGACTCCGGGGAAGACCCAGGACTAGATGGAGAGATTATATCTCCACACTGGCCTGGGAATGCTTTGGGATCCCACAGTCAGAGATGGTCAATGTGGCCCGGGAAAGGGAAGTTTGAGGTCCCCTGCTGGAGCTGTTGACCTCGCGATCCAATCCTGGATAAGCGGTTGAGAGTGAGTGAGTGAGTGAATAATTTGTAAGTCAAAATTTACCTTCTGGCTCAGCAGGATTTCCAAAACCAAATTCTCTTGGGGTTTTTTTGTGTGTGTGTGCGTGTTTGTCTTTGTGTGCACATACCAGGTCACTTTCTCAGCTTTATTTTTGTCCATTTCTGTATTTATTTTCCACGTCCTCACTGCGTGCCGCTCACAGGGTGCTCTCCAGCGTGTTGTAATTGTCTTTGAAGCTTTTGAGCTCCAGAAAATGTTTCGGCCTCTTACTGCGCTGACCGGTGGAGGGAAGGTAGGTGACCTGGATGGTGGACGGAGTGCTGCGGAGAGGAGATCCGGTCAGGTCTTTGGCTGCACACTGGTGATGCTGATCCAGACTGGTGCTGCTGGAATAGGCCTTCACCCTGAGGGACAATCAAAACAGACGCTAGAGAAGGCCAAGATGACTATCCACAAGATTCCCTCTGTGCTCTGATTATAACGATTATTCAAGAAGCAATGCAGTCATAAACATAAAAAACAGCAGGATGTCACCTACGTGCACTGTGTAATTTGCTGATTGATATAAGCTTTGGATTGCGTTTCTAGTCTTACTGACTGTGGAGATATTCTGGAAAAAGTGTTTTTCTGACTGTATTATTGACTTGGCCTTTGACGGATCTCCACCAAAACTTAATTATCTGGAAACACTCTCCCGAGGAACACGCTTACCAACTTTGGTGGAAATCAGCTCACTTGTTTCGGAGTTATTTTGTATTACGTATTACTATTATGACACCCTGCTGTGCACTGCTGGTTTTCACGGTGAGAGGATTTTGACGGGAACAGTTACAAAATAGATATTTACAAAATGGATATTTGTTTAACAACTCAAGTGGTGATTTTTTTTTTTTTTTTATTGCAACCGTAGTAAATGCCTGTGAATATCTTGCACTTTAATGTGCACTTTTTATTATGAAAAGTGAGAAGCTCCTGTTCTAAACACGCTGTCCGTGTGATTTATATGAGCTGTGCCACCTGTGGACACGGTGTCATTTTTCAGTAATTAAACGTCCTACAGCACGTGCTACAGCACGTGCTACAGCAAGCGCCGCACCACACCTTGTGCGACTTAGTGACGCTGCCTAGAACACGTTTCAACAGTCTCACTTACACGTCAGCTAGTTCACTCAGAGCCTGCTGGTACTCCCGAAATTCTGCTTCCCCAAACACCTGAAACAAACAGACTTCTTGTTAGATCTGTGCTCTTTCTTTTTATCATCTGGCACGTGTATAGCTGAGAACCAACCCCAGTGCCGTGGCGGGCGCTGTCGTAACCCTCCAGTAGGTGGTCAATCAGCGCGCTGCGGCTGCTCTTGATCAGAGAGTGGGAGTTACGCAGCTCCATCAGCCAGTTCCTGAAGCTGCGTCCGGTGAAGGTGCTCGGGCTGCAGCTTATGTCCTGCAGAGGAATTCCTGAGGTCCAAACAGACGGGATCAACATGCGACAGAACAAATGATACCTCAGCGCGATCCAACGTGAAAATAAGCACGCAGAGACTTCATCGTCGCCCTGATTCATATACCCCCACATACATAGCAGCGGCCATGGAACATCATTATCTGCACTAAAATACATCTTTACATTGGAGAGCCCAGTTCAGCTAATCAGTGAAGCTAACTTTTTTTTTGTTTGTTAGCGGATTAGCCTTTCAGCTAATTCTGAAAACCCATTGGAGACCAATTAGCTACCGCTAAATTTAGTTTGGTTAACTGTAAGTCAGCTAACTTTTTTTTTTGCATAAATCTAAATGTCACAAATATCTGTAAACTCTAAAACGATACAAGTGAGTTCAGACAGCAAGTACTGCATCCAGGAGATGGAGGAACATCCCACTAGTCCTAGTATTAAGGAGAGCATGTTGACATTCTTACATTATGATAGGCTATATGCTGCACTAAAGTAGGTTAAGTAATGTTATAAAAATGTGACAATTTAAAAAAAAATTAATTATGGTGAATTACCATTATTTGTTGATTTTCAATTCAACATATTTATAGACAACAGTACAATTAAAGGTGATTAATGGTGTATGTTAACAGAATCATATGTTTTATTTTTGTAAATTGAACAAAACTGGATCTGGTTTGTTAGCTATTTGAAAGTATTACATTTATTTGTGAACTCTGAAATCAGTTTGGGGTTGTAATATACGCCATCAAATTATATAAATAGGTTAGTGCCAGTGGTCCTAGGACTAGTAGACCCTAGGACTAGTGGACCCTAGGGCCAGTGGGCCCTCCCCGGAGATGGAGGAGCAGGAGGTCAAGCCAGAGTAAATTTATTTTTTGCCTGTGTATTTTTATTTTTAACATTTGTTAATTTGGTGGCCAAGTGATTAGTGCAGAAGGTTCCCAGTTCAAATCCCACTGCTGCCACATTTCTCCATGTAATGTAGAGTTGCGAGAGGAAAGGCATCTAGCGTAAAACCTGTGCCAGTTCAACATGCAGCTCCACCTTGGATTTGCTGTAGTGACCCCGGGTGCAAACAAGGGAACAGCAAAAGTATTTGTAGAACCTAGTATTTGTTATTCATTTTATGCTTCGTTTACTGTGAATGAATTGTATACTGAGTGGAAACTAGAGTTTAATTTGTGCATTAAATTTTTATGGACATCTTGATTATCTGATGCTAAACCTTTCAGGGATCCTCCATGTTTACACTACAACAGAGTATAAATTTCAACCGGCGATACTAAAATACGAAATGGATGAAATGGAGCAAAATGGGCCGAAATGGGGACTGATAACCACTAAATGGGGGTAAAACGTAACGAAATGGAGTAGACTGACTCCAAATATGATTCACTTAAGTACTTTCAATGAAGTACATTCAATTAAGACTGACCCATAGAAGTTTCATCTCTTGAACACCAGATGGCGAACCTGCCCAAAATACATATCGTGAGCGCATATCACAAAAACAAACACCAAACACTTAAATAAAAGTGCTTATTTGGAGTCAGTCTGGGTCAGGCTGCTCCATTACATTACATTTTACCCCCATTTCATGATTATCAGTCCCCATTTCACTCCATTTTGTCCATTTTATAATTTAGTACGGCCCAATTTCAACTATATCTGTTTTAGTGTAAAAAACAAAACACAAAACAAAACCCTACCTAAATTCACATAAATAAAGTTAGCAGTTAGCAGTGGCTTCAACTAAATGTTTTAGCAGTTTATCAGTTCAGTATTATTACAGCGACTTCTCAGTTAGCGGATTAGCATTTATCGACGCTAATGTTTAGGTTAGCCGTGTCGACCACTGCTCATTTACAAACAGAGATGTACATATCATGATTGTACAGATGAGGATTATTGGTCGCTATAAATCATAAATATACAAGATATCCATCACAAACATGAATGTGATACGAAAATCTAAATGCAAGTTTTATGTCGAATAACTGGCTGCCACTAGAAATGGAAATTAATGTATCACCACCGAATGACGTGTGACATTCAATGATTTAAAAAAAAACTTGTTTTTGTGCAATAACTTTAAAACAAAGAGAGCTCGAAAGATGATCTCAACTGCACACGAATCAGCAGATCCGCTGATTTGTGCATGACATCGTGATGAAGTCACTATATGACATCATGTGACAGTATTATGATTGAGAAAGCACATTTTTTTCAGTAATCCTGAGACTAAAAGAGTTAGAAAAATAATCTGGAGTATATATAAAAAGAAAATAGAATGTTATATTTTAATGGCACGTGATGATGGCGTTATATGCCATCTCTTCTGATACTGGCCCACTTTAACAGACAGACACGTCTCTGTATGCGTCTGCAAAATAACGAATCTGATGTTTCAGCAAGTCTCACCTGAGTCACGGATGGTATCGAGAGCCTTCATTCTGTACAGGTAGTTGTAGCAACCTTAAACACACAAACAAGGCCATTACACAACACTTAAAAATATAAATCAATGTAAAAAAAAAAAATTATATTGTTGTTTGTTCATAATATCCTAAAATAAAGCAGGTGCACAGGTGGGAAACAGGTGCGCTATCGGTCAAAACTATTTCCGTGATGTGTGTTTATGTGTAACTATACCTCTGCACGACACAGAAGCATGCCGCCGGCAGCTTCAGTGCTTCACAAGACAATCAATACGTCTGTTTCCACCACCGGAACTCAACCTAAAACGGCACCAGAACTTGCTTTCTCAGCTGTTGTGTCTGTATTGCAATGAAGACACATCTGGCTCATGCAGCTACGTGTGCGGTAACATCATAATTCAGCAACAGTTTTGGCGCCAATGAAGATTTTCTCAAAAAACAAAAGAGAGATCCGCACAGCCAGTTAGCTCCCAAACAAACCTTTAATGAAGCACCAAAGTGAAACGTCACTTTGGTGCTTCATTAAAGGTTTGTTATGAAGCACCAACGTGAAACGTCACTTTGGTGCTTCATTAAAGGTTTGTTATGAAGCACCAACGTGAAACGTCACTTTGGTGCTTCATTAAAGGTTTGTTTGGGAGCTAACTGGCTGTGCGGATCTCTCTTTTGTTTTTTGTGCTATTTTTTGATCCTGCACGCCAATACGGATTGTGATGTGCGTGTCATCTTATTATTTTGTGCCGATGTAGATTTTCTCATTCTTTTTCTTCCTTGAGGACTCAAATCCTCAATGGACCTCGTCCGTCAAAAAGAACGGCAACAACATCTGTACCTCTTCGTCAGTCCATCTGTCTCTTCTGCTATCCATATTCTCTTTTGGTTCTTCTGCACTTGGTCTTGTTTTGCTAGCCTACCCCGACGTTTGTTGTCATCTTCTGTGTGAATTAATGACCAATTGGTGTCAAGCACCTGTCCAAAGGAATCCTGCAGCAGGGACTTATCTTGTCCTTGAAAAGCGCCCAGAAAATCACCTTTCAGGGCAATCCCTGCGATGAAGACATGCTTTAAGGTGTTGGAACCCCTAAAATGCCAGAGGTAGTTCAAACAGTGGACAGAGGCTTTATGATTTGAAGCTATGGGCGGCTGAAGATTGGGATTAAAGCAGAACACTAAAAGGCACTCGGAGAGCGCGTACCTCTGCCAAGGCCACATGTGTTCTAGAAAATATGTCCTGGATCAAATTCAAAATAAAAGGCTTCATTTTCTGATACCATTATCCATCTGCTCACCAATTTTAATTTCAATGCCCTCAAAGCAGTAGAGATGGTTGCTTACTTCAGGAAGAACCCAGTCCCGAAAAACCCCATCACCCTGTGTGACGACCCAGTCACCATTGTGGAGTCCTTCGGTTACCTGGGGATCACCATCACCCAGGACCTCAAATGGGAGCTTGATGAAAGAGCTGATGCTTCTCATCAAGCGAAAACAACAGAGGATGTACTTTCTGCAGCAGCTGAGGAAGTTCAACCTGCCAAAAACAATGATGGTAAACTTCTACACTGCCATCACTGAGTCCATCATCTCTTCTTCCACCACCGTCTGGTACACTGCTGCCACTGCTAAGGACAAGAGCAGACTGCAGGGTATCATCCACGCAGCAAATAAGGTGATCGACTGCAATCTGCCATCCCTACAGGACCTGTACACTTCCAGGGTCCTGAGGCGAGCAAGGAAGATAGTGGCCGATCCCTCTCACCCAGGACACAAACTTTTTGTCACCCTTCCATCTGGGAGACAGCTGAGGTCCATCAGGACTAAAACCTCAAGACACAAAACCAGCTTCTTTCCATCCGCAGCTAGACTAATAAATAATGCCTGAGACCCCCATTAGCTCCCCCCAACAAAGTACAGACTGGTCATCCCTGCACTGAAAGGTACTGCACATCTGCACCCCAATCACATGCTTTTGCACAGTCCCATTCCACTACGTTATATTTATTTATTTTACAGTGAACATAGTTTTGCCTATTTGACTCTTTCACTTCTTACAGAAGTTATGTTTTCCTTTTCTTTTTTCTTGTTTATGCACCAACAACAACAGATAAAATTCCTTGTATGTGAGAACTTACTTGGCAATAAATTCAATTCTGATTCTGAAATGCTCTTGCAATTTTATTTTATTTTTTTAGCTAAATGTTGTTATGTGCCAAACATTTTTCTGGTCCTCAGTTCCAAGAACGTATCCTGTATCACCTCCAAAATAAAATCACTTATTTCTCTGAACAGTACCTGCTCACCAAATGTCACTAAAATCCATTCTTTACTTTTTGAGTCATCCAGCTAACCGACAAACAGACAGACACATGCCGGTAAAAAGACGACCTCCATGGCATAAATAATGACCAAGATTTGAACTGAAGAGTTCAGGACAAAGCATGAGAGAAGCATGAAATCACGGTTTGGTTGTTTGTTTTAGGTTGTGGAGTGCATTCTTTACTACGCCACTAGAGGTCGCTTTACACAAATTTACCGTTTTTTTGTTTTTGTTTGTTTTAAAATGAGGACAGTACCAAAAATCAAGTGGTTCTAAAAACAAAAAAAGCCTGACTGTAGCTGAACTGTGACTCACTGATCTGTGACCCCTGTGTGAGTCGGTCGTCTTCTTCTGACAGGAGACGAGGTTCGAACCGGATTTCCTGAACCTTGGACAGCTGGGAGTCTATGTCCTCCTTCAGACCCTGTAAATAAAAGTGAACACCAATGTCAAAGCGATGTTTCTGTTTGTTTGTTTGCTTGCTTGTTTGTTAGTACCTTGGGTGCGTTGTGCCCGATTGGGGCATGAGGGCCCCTTCGAGATCTCATTGCAAAACGCATGATCTGTCTCTTAACGAAGATAAACAGCAACACAAACACCTGCGCACATAACAAAATAAAGATTAGGGGCTTTAATACTGAAGGTACACCGTGCGAGCAAACAACACACACACAAACACACAACCGCTACTTACCAAGCTGCCGTAGGCCATGACCAAAACAACATTAACGCCTGATAAAGGCGACGACTCCGCCATGTTTCTAACTCAAAGGATTTACCGCTTTACAGCTTCGAGCTTTTCTTTTTAGAAACACAACAAGCACACACTCATCGCAGTTACCTTCATATTCAACCGCATCGTGCACAAAATACGGAATATTAAGTAAAGCAAAGCACGGAAGAGACAGTACGACAGTTACAGCTGCTTTGCGACGCTGACAATTACCGTAATAACTATGTAAGCAACTCTTACATGTTTTTTTTTGTTATTAATCTATTAATCCTTAACGATAGATTTACTGGCAAGTGCAAATGAGTTTTTGTTAATACAACATTCATTAGTTGTAAAAGTGTTATTCCTCATTTTAAATTATTATTTATTGATGTTTGCTTAATCAATGATTCCACTTGTATGTTTGTTTGAGTGATTGATTGATTGATTGAATCCACCTTTGCAAACTGTGCAAACATGCACAATGTCAAAAACAAAATGCCGAAGATAACAAGGCACACACCGTCCACCACAAGGGTCTTTGCCATTTGCAGGACTAGAGCTCTTGGCGAAACTCCATTGTACCTGCATAATGGTAAATGCCCACCAGGTGGAGATATTTCTCCATTTAAAGAACCTTGAGTATAGACTGGTGAGGGATGACCAACCTGTTGCTTATATTCGTAGATAGCCCAGAATCTTCTGTACGATCTTTATGGGTTTTGTTGTTGTTGTTGTTTTGTTTTGTTTTTTTTTGTTTTGTTTTTTTGCTTTGCCTTTTTTTATTTGTTTGTTTAAATTGGGGGTGGGGGGGGGGGCAGAACTGGTGGGGCACAGGCAAAGAAAGGGCTATTTAGATTTTGCTGCAGATCCAGAGTTGAACCCAGAAAATTTCTGAAATTTTCATGAGTTTCTACTGGACTTATAATATTAATTTAGAATGAATATAATGTTGTTACTAACCACAGGCTCCTGGTGGCCACTAGCGGCCACTGTTGCTAATTTTATACATGTATTCATTCTCCTTGGTGGACTGTTGATGTCTGAATAATTATGAATAATTGATGTAAAAATTCTATAATTTTTTTTGTCTCATATAGCTAATATTTTGTTTTAAAACTTTTTAGCCTCTATTTTTAATCATGATCCTTGCATATACCTGAAAATATTTTATTATATGCTAAAAAATACGTATTCTATTGTGTTTTCTTTTCTCATTTATTTAGTTTTAATAACATAACAGTTGCTAATATCGCTCAGTTGGTCACGTGCCATGGGTCCGGTTTCCTCGTAGCGCTCCCTGAACCACGTGACGCAGTTCTCCGTGGTGTCAGAGTGGAAAAGAAACAGGTAAATTCAGTCTCTCGCTTATTGTGTGAGCGACTTACTTCGATATATTTTGTCAATTTATTTGTATACTTGTGGGTCGAGGTATTATCCTGCCCCAAATCCCACTCGAAAGTCGACACCGAGCCCACTTGTCGGTCGGCTCGGTAGCAGATTGTGTAAAACTGAGCCGGTTTTCTGGTCAGTATCGTCTGTTATTTGTTTTCCTTTTAGCGGCCTGCAGGCCTACCGCAAGCCTCGGCTTTTTCTGTGTCACGATGCCGGCCATTACTGCACCACCGACGGATGAATGTCGGTAGATGTCGCAGAGTGCCGGTGCAGTTTATGTAACTGCTAACGTAGTTCAGCTAGCCGTCACGCAAAACGACGCTAATTCGATGTTAGCATAGCTAACAGCTGCTAACTAACAACCGAGTTGCATGGGCGTTTTTCTCTTTGCTTAGGCTGATTTTTAAATCCTTTATTCCCCTGTAACATTTGGTTATCAAAGAAAGAGGTTGGCCATCAAGCTAAGCCGGGCAATGTTGACCACTCAACGCCAGTTATCCGCGTCTAGTTCTTGGTTAGCGAGCTAGCTTAGTTCGGCTAACGTTAGCGTCGTTGTCGCCATGAGGGAAGTCGTGAGAAGAGGAAGCCCACCGAGTCTCTAAAAGCTGGCCCCTCCACTGTTAGCTCCTTGACTAGCATTCGGGCCATGTGTCTGGCTATATATTCGACAGGCCTTGGCTTTAGGCTCACTCCTAGGCTAGTTCACACCGGGTTTTTACGTAACGTTTGCAAGATTTCGCCGTTGTTACCAACTACCAAGGTTAACGACTCTCGTGTGCAGTTTCTGTACTTGGTTTATTTCATCTAAACAACGTAGATCTTGTTTTAGCTACTGCCTATATGTTATACTTGTTTGATTACATGATTGAGGAGCATGAAGCTGTTTTCACATACAAAGCGATGCTTCATCTGCGTGGACGGAAATAAGTTCGCTGCGCACTTTAATGTGCAGCGTTATCTGTGGCGTGTTTTCCCCATCTTTCCCGGGTCAGACCCGCCGCTAGGTTTGGTTTTAGACACTGATCTAAAGGGAGCGTAGAAGTCACTTTTTGCCGTCGTTGGCAAGACTTGTCTGTAAAGGAAACGGTCGTCATTTGGTATAAGGTATCTGATTTTTGTGCTTTCGACAATAAGCTGGCACATAGTTTGTGGAGGTGCTATTCCAAGTGCATTTTTCACATGGTACAGTATAGGGTTCTAGCTATATGTAATGCTTCTGTTCTTTTCTTATCAGGTGTTATTCCTTTGTAAATACTGTTATTTGTATATACTGTAAATGATGACTTCCATGGGCGGGAACCGAGCCCGGGGCAGCTGGGAGCAGACACAGGGCCAGACACCGAGCCAGACACAGCACAAGCAGAGGCCTCAGGTATTATTGCTTTCACTCCCCATAACATAGTCAGTTATTTGCTTACTAAACACCTGCAAACAAATATTTTGAGGAGAGCTATATAGGAATTAATTAATCAATTTATTTATTATCCTGTATTTTTTTTGCCTTCGTAAACACAACCCCTCCCAATCTGCTGTATGACTTACAGTGGCACTTGACATGAAGGTGGCTGACCATGGGAACAAGCATATGAAGAAAATAATGCTCCTCCAATGTCTTTGGGGGGCGGGGGGGGTGCTTGACCTTCAATATATATATATATATATATATATATATATATATATATATTCTATTTCCCAATTCTTTCTAGAGATTGGAGGTGGAGAATGTTCTTACTTATTGTGCGTAGCCAATGAAAGCAATAGTTTTATTTCCCAAAGGGACCGCGGCATGTCTCTCTCCACCTCCCCAGCACACCTGTTCGAAGTGCCAATTGGGAGCTTGGTTTTGATTGGGAAGTTAACCCGGAGCCATTACATCACCACCTCCCTCTGAGGTTGACCATGTTAATTCATGCTTAACCAAAGAAAATAAATCCTGACATATGCAAGCAAGTGGTGTGACAGAAGTAGGGGGCATCATTTTGCGTGCCTGAAAACAGAGCTGTATTTGAAAGGTAGCTTTGTATTTATTTATTTATTGCCCATATCTTTTTTTTTTTTTTCATAGTAATAGAATTTGCATTGCAGTTGGGGAACATTAATTTGTGTTGGTTTCTGCAAGATCATAAAAGATTTGTCTAATAGATGGTTCATGGAGAAAGGGTCATGCATTGCTCTTGCAGGGGCTTGACGTCCTGGTAGTTATAAACTGTAAGCATAGTTGTAACAGGTGATGTGGGACGATGCATGTTTTTATATATATATATATATATATATATATATATATATATATATATAAACAGTGCTGCTGTTTGAAAATAACGTTGATATCAGTACATCCTGTAGTGTGTTCCCAAATGCAATTTACCATTAAAGTTTTCGTTTATATATATATATATATATATATATATATATAAAGAAAAATTGCATTATTGGTAATGGTAAATTGCATTATATATGCAGTGGTATGGTAAATTGCATTATATATGCAATGGTATGGTAAATTGAAATGGCAATATGCAATGGTAAATTGCATTATATATGCAAATTGCGCATATATATATATATATATATATATATATATGCATGCATTTTTAGTTTGCTTTTTTGTGTATGTGGGGTTTTTTTTTTTTAACATTCTCTGGTTTGAGCTTAGTTGAACTTTGATGTTTCCACGTACCTGTTTCATCCTACCTTCACTATCTCTGAAATTAAAAAAATAAAACCAAAGCACTGAGCAGGTTTTCCAACTCGCAATGAGTAAGATCAATTTTTAGTGTGGAGACAGGAGATTTAGCCAGTTATAAGCTTGTCGCTGACTACAACTGGATTGATATGAGCATTTTTATTTGTTTCCATGTGAATATTTGTGATGTGCATTATTTACGCTGGTGCTCCTTTTTGTTGACTCAGTTGTTGGGTGTTTTGCTCATTTCATAATAGGCTACTGCAGAGCAGATCCGACTTGCGCAGATGATTTCAGATCACAATGATGCAGACTTTGAAGAGAAAGTCAAACAGGTGAGAATATGCACAGCATCATGTTTAAGCTCTGTTTTCCTTTTGAAAATTATCATGCCAGTACTGAAACATTCCACAACCTATTGTATGAAATTATAAACACTGGGATTGTAAGCTCTACTTTGTGGTTTACACATACGAAAGATGTTACGAATGTCATATTTGCATCATTCTTGGCACATTCCTGATATTCTTAATGTGACTCAACGCATCTGAACATGTTTCTTAATAGTGCGTGTTGGTGCATGATATTCGTGATTTCTGTAGAGTATGTTTTTGGCTGTCAAAAAAAATCTTCCACGAATGTCACACACCACCCTCATTTTGCCTCATATCGTGGATGTCGCAACTGAGCGTGTTGATCCATCTTAATTAGCGGTGATCGTTAATAGAGCGTGACAGCATTCTTCTTTGACGTGTGCACAATTAAACCCTGCTGCACTGCATTCACTTTCATTGCTGCAGTATGCCGAAGAAGGACAGTGACGCCAAGTCGGCTAAAAGCCTCGTTCCAATGCTCCTCAGCACGCTCCTGCAGGTGTTCCACCTGCTGCTGTGCCTGATGTTTGGGAAAATGAGTGAGACGAGAGCCGCGTGGAGCCACACATCTGGCTCTCTCTGTCTCCTCCTCCTTTCTGCTCCACTCAATGGCACAGAGCCCAACTAAGCATGCAGTCACAAAGTTCTTCTGCTGTGGATTTTGAGGAGCAAACTGGGGCGATTTGAATTGTTCAGCAACTGACGGTAGGATGAATATGGGGGTGTGTGTGGAGACAATTCACCTCATTCACAACGTGACAGAACGTAACGATGTGCTGTTACGCGTGATAGCGCGCAACAACATGGAACATTATTCTTGACCGTGTAATGGTTCCTGATAATTCTCCAGCAACGTGCCATTAATCGTAACGTGTGGTAACAGGTTGCAGCAGATCCTGAGGACACCTGATGCCTCTGCCCCGAATCATCACATTTGTGATCAGCGGCCAAGAATGTGTACTTTGTGGCATTTGTGACTTGCCGTTGTTTTGTGTAAACTCAGCATAACTTTGCATAGTTTGTCAACAAGCAGAAAATGTAAATTCATTGCTTCATACACTCAATAAAAATATAAATGCAACACTTTTGGTTTTGCTCCCATTTTGGATGAGATGAACTCAAAGATCTAAAACTTTTTCCACATACACAATATCATTTCCGTCAAATATTGTTCACAAACCAGTCTAAATCTGTGATAGTGAGCACTTCTCCTTTGCTGAGATAATCCATCCCACCTCACAGGTGTGCCATATCAAGATGATGATTAGACACCATGATTAGTGCACAGGTGTGCCTTAGACTGCCCACAATAAAAGGCCACTCTGAAAGGTGCAGTTTATCACACAGCACAATGCAACAGATGTCGCAAGATTTGAGGGAGCGTGCAATTGGCATGCTGACAGCAGGAATGTCAACCAGAGCTGTTGCTCGTGTATTGAATGTTCATTTCTCTACCATAAGCCATCTCCAAAGGCGTTTCAGAGAATTTGGCAGTACATCCAACCAGCCTCACAACGGCAGACCACATGTAACCACACCAGCCCAGGACCTCCACATCCAGCATGTTCACCTCCAAGATCGTCTGAGACCAGCCACTCGGACAGCTGCTGAAACAATCGGATTGCATAACCAAAGAATTTCTGCACAAACTGTCAGAAACCGTCTCAGGGAAGCTCATCTGCATGCTCGTCCTCATCGGGGTCTCGACCTGTCTCCAGTTCGTCGTCGTAACCGACTTGAGTGGGCAAATGCTCACATTCGCTGGCGTTTGGCACGTTGGAGAGGTGTTCTCTTCACGGATGAATCCCAGTTCACACTGTCCAGGGCAGATGGCAGACAGCGTGTGTGGGTGAGCGGTTTTCTGATGTCAATGTTGTGGATCGAGTGGCCCATGGTGGCGGTGGGGTTATGGTATGGGCAGGCGTCTGTTATGGACGAAGAACACAGGTGCATTTTATTGATGGCATTTTGAATGCACAGAGATACTGTGACGAGATCCTGAGGCCCATTGTTGTGCCATACATCCAAGAACATCACCTCATGTTGCAGCAGGATAATGCACGGCCCCATGTTGCAAGGATCTGTACACAATTCTTGGAAGCTGAAAATGTCCCAGTTTTTGCATGGCCGGCATACTCACCGGACATGTCACCCATTGAGCATGTTTGGGATGCTCTGGACCGGCGTATACGACAGCGTGTACCATTTCCTGCCAATATCCAGCAACTTCGCACAGCCATTGAAGAGGAGTGGACCAACATTCCACAGGCCACAATTGACAACCTGATCAACTCTATGCGAAGGAGATGTGTTGCACTGCATGAGGCACATGGTGGTCACACCAGATACTGACTGGTATCCCCCCAATAAAACAAAACTGCACCTTTCAGAGTGGCCTTTTATTGTGGACAGTCTTAAGGCACACCTGTGCACTAATCATGGTGTCTAATCAGCATCTTGGTATGGCACACCTGTGAGGTGGGATGGATTATCTCAGCAAAGGAGAAGTGCACACTATCACAGATTTAGACTGGTTTGTGAACAATATTTGAGGGAAATGGTGATATTGTGTATGTGGATAAAGTTTTAGATCTTTGAGTTCATCTCATACGAAATGGGAGCAAAACCAAAAGTGTTGCGTTTATATTTTTGTTGAGTGTAGTAGATTGCTCTGTACTGTGGATATGCTTTTAAATACAGTGCATCCATAAAATATTCACAGTGCTTCACTTTTTCCACATTTTATGTTGCAGCCATATTCCAAAATGGATGAAATTCATTTTCCCCTTTAAAATTCTATACACAATACCCCATAATGGCAGTTTTGAAAAAAGTTTGAGATTTTTGCAAATTTATTAAAAATTAAAAAAAAGAAATCATACGTGCATTAGTATTCACAGCCTTTGCCTTGAAAATCAAAATTGAGTACAGGTACCTCCTGTTTCTGCTGATCATCCTTGAGATGTTTCTACAGCTTAATTGGAGTCCACCTGGGATAAATTCAGTTGATTAGACATGATGTGGAAAGACACACACCTGTCTACATATAAGGTCCTACAGCTGACAGTGCTTGTCAGAGCATAAACCAAGCATTAAGTAAAAGGAATTGTCTGTAGACCTCTGAGACAGCATTGTCTTGAAGCACAAATTTGGGGAAAGGTACAGAAACATTTCTGCTTCTTTGAAGGACTCAATGAGCACAGTGGCCTCCTTCATCCGTAAATGGAAGAAGGTCAAATCCACCAGGACTCTTCCTAGAGCTGACCGTCTGTCTAAACTGAGTGATCAGGGAAGAAAGGTTTTAGTCAGGGAGGTGAGCAAGAACCAGATGGTCATTGTCAGAGCTCCAGCATCCCTCTGTAGAGAGAAGAGAACTTTCCAGAAGGACAAGCATCTCTGCAACAATCTATCAATCAGGCCTGTATGGTAGAGTGGCCAGATGGAAGCCACTCCTTTAGTAAAAGGCATATGGCAGCTCAACTGGAGTTTACCCAAAGGCACCTGAAGGACTCTGTCCATGAGAAACAAAATTCTCTGGTCTGAGACAAAGATTGAACTCTTTGGTGTGAATGCCAGGTACTATCTCTACAATGATGCATGGTGGTGGCAGTATCATGCCATGGGGATGTTTTTCAGTGACAGGAACTGGGAGACTAGTCAGGATTGACCTCAGACTGGGGCGACGGTTCATCTTTCAGCAGGATAATGGCCCTAAACACACAACCAAGCTATCGAAAGAGTGAGTCAGGACAACTTTGTGAATGTCCTTAAGTGGCCCAGCCAGAGCCAAGATCTGAAAATGGCTGTGCACCGACGCTCTCCATCCAACCTGGTGGAACTTGAGAGGTGCTGCAAAGAGGAATGAGCAGAACTGCCCAAAGATAGCTGCACCAAGCTGTGGCATCATATTCAAGACAACTTGAGGCTGTAATTGCTGCCAAAGGTGCATCAACAAAGTATCGAGAAGACTGTGAATACTTTTGTACATGTGAATTCTTAGGTTTTTATTTTTAATACATTTACAAAAAATTCAAAATTTATTGGGTGTAGTAAATAGAATGTTTAGGGGGGAAAATGAATTTCATCCATTTTGGAATACAGCTGTAACATAATAATAAAATGTAGAAAAGGTGAAGTGCTGTGAATACTTTCCAGATGATCTGCATGATAAATGGCAAACATCCTGGGGAAAAAAGCTTAATCTGTTTAATGCAGAATTCTAATTTCTTCCTCAGATGAGAAAATTAAAGTATTGTGTCTCTGCTTGCACTTTTTTTGAGGCAAAATATAATATAAATAAAATATGAACTGTCTTGTAGATTATTTCCTTCTGTTAATCTAATCTCAGACGTTTCGAGCTGTTAAGACTTGTCCTACTTGTTGGCTCATCCGTATGATCCGTATATGGATGCACAAAATATCCAAAATGCTTTTAAATATTTTTGCAGTATTAAAAGTGTATGGCCTTTGGGTTTTTTAAGCTTCAAGTCATAAAAATAATTTTCTTTAGCACCACGTTAATTTTATTTATTAGCCTTTAAAAAGGGGATTTGTAGCCAATATGATCAAAATTCACATTGTCTGGGGAAAAAAATCTTCTGAAGGTGAGTGATTCAAACAGATGGGCTTGAACTACATTCGGTTGTTACCCATACAGTCTCTGATAGCGACCTCATAGATCATGTGGGGGCATCCCATGATTTGCGCGAGGGATGCTGGGAAGCACATGGTGAAGGCCTATCAGAGTAGAGATCCATGGTAATGGCATCTGGCTGCTTGCTCAAATTAAAATAATCCAACATGGCAGAAAACGCTTTCAAACAACTTATTTCAAAACATTTCAAAAATAAACTTACATTATAATGCTTGGTTTTCACTAGAGATTTTCAATTATTTGCAAACACGTACAGCTTTGTCTTCTATTGAAATAAATTCACTACTGAAATATGTGGTTCATTATGTCATTTATATTGGCATAAAATGATAGTAAAAATCAGTGGTGGCGAAATGCCATGTGGCATCATTATAAACTCTGCAAAGAGGTCATCTGGACATTTTCTTTGTCCAACAGTGTTTCACAAGGGTGCATCACAATGTTGGGAGAAAATGTACTTAAATGTTAGAAAAAGCTGCAGCCCACCACATCGTATACACAGGTCCTGTCCTCCACTGCTTGCCACTCAAATCAAATGCGAGTATATCTTCTGCACTGATACAGAATCTGACATTTTTACAATATTTTATGTCTTTGTTATGATGGAAATGTAGTTTTTGGACATTTTGATAGTTTCATTGGCTCTTTTTAATCTCAACACAAGCTTTTCTCAAAGGGCAAAGGGATGTCTGTTGGTGTCAGCTAGATGCTCAGTGTATGTGTTCCTTTTTCTTCAGCTGATTGACATCACAGGCAAAGACCAGGATGAGTCCATGATCGCGCTGCACGATTGCAACGGGGATGTCAACAGAGCCATTAACGTGTTGCTGGAGGGCAGCCCAGATACTGTGAGTATTTGCTTTGTGTGTGGACTTCATGCTGTGACCACCAGCTTCTGGAGAAAACTGCATTACTTTGGGTTAGGTCACTAAAACAATCCACACTGTACAACTAGTGTTCCTGTAAGGCAGTGGTTCCCAAAGTGGGCCTTGCGCACCCTTGGGGGGGGGGCGACGAGGCTAAATACAAACAATATACTTTGTGTTGGACAGCTAGCAAACCATGGCAAACGTCAGCGGACCTCCAGGGAAACGTAAGGGCAACAATGACACCGCAACAGACGATACTAAAGCAAAGTCAAGAAAATATGACGATTTATATCTCGCCCTCAATCAATCAATCAATCAATTTTTTTTTTATATAGCGCCAAATCACAACAAACAGTTGCCCCAAGGCGCTTTATATTGTAAGGCAAGGCCATACAATAATGATGTAAAACCCCAACGGTCAAAACGACCCCCTGTGAGCAAGCACTTGGCGACAGTGGGAAGGAAAAACTCCCTTTTAACAGGAAGAAACCTCCAGCAGAACCAGGCTCAGGGAGGGGCAGTCTTCTGCTGGGACTGGTTGGGGCTGAGGGAGAGAACCAGGAAAAAGACATGCTGTGGAGGGGAGCAGAGATCGATCACTAATGATTAAATGCAGAGTGGTGCATACAGAGCAAAAAGAGAAAGAAACAGTGCATCATGGGAACCCCCCAGCAGTCTACGTCTATAGCAGCATAACTAAGGGATGGTTCAGGGTCACCTGATCCAGCCCTAACTATAAGCTTTAGCGAAAAGGAAAGTTTTAAGCCTAATCTTAAAAGTAGAGAGGGTGTCTGTCTCCCTGATCTGAATTGGGAGCTGGTTCCACAGGAGAGGAGCCTGAAAGCTGAAGGCTCTGCCTCCCATTCTACTCTTACAAACCCTAGGAACTACAAGTAAGCCTGCAGTCTGAGAGCGAAGCGCTCTATTGGGGTGATATGGTACTACGAGGTCCCTAAGATAAGATGGGACCTGATTATTCAAAACCTTATAAGTAAGAAGAAGAATTTTAAATTTTATTCTAGAATTAACAGGAAGACAATGGAGAGGCCAATATGGGTGAGATATGCTCTCTCCTTCTAGTCCCCGTCAGCACTCTAGCTGCAGCATTTTGAATTAACTGAAGGCTTTTTAGGGAACTTTTAGGACAACCTGATAATAATGAATTACAATAGTCCAGCCTAGAGGAAATAAATGCATGAATTAGTTTTTCAGCATCACTCTGAGACAAGACCTTTCTGATTTTAGAGATATTGCGTAAATGCAAAAAAGCAGTCTTACATATTTGTTTAATATGCGCTTTGAATGACATATCCTGATCAAAAATGACTCCAAGATTTCTCACAGTATTACTAGAGGTCAGGGTAATGCCATCCAGAGTAAGGATCTGGTTGGACACCATGTTTCTAAGATTTGTGGGGCCAAGTACAATAACTTCAGTTTTATCTGAGTTTAAAAGCAGGAAATTAGAGGTCATCCATGTCTTTATGTCTGTAAGACAATCCTGCAGTTTAGCTAATTGGTGTGTGTCCTCTGGCTTCATGGATAGATAAAGCTGGGTATCATCTGCGTAACAATGAAAATTTAAGCAATACCGTCTAATAATACTGCCTAAGGGAAGCATATATAAAGTGAATAAAATTGGTCCTAGCACAGAACCTTGTGGAACTCCATAATTAACTTTAGTCTGTGAAGAAGATTCCCCATTTACATGAACAAATTGTAATCTATTAGACAAATATGATTCAAACCACCGCAGCGCAGTGCCTTTAATACCTATGGCATGCTCTAATCTCTGTAATAAAATTTTATGGTCAACAGTATCAAAAGCAGCACTGAGGTCTAACAGAACAAGCACAGAGATGAGTCCACTGTCCGAGGCCATAAGATCATTTGTAACCTTCACTAATGCTGTTTCTGTACTATGATGAATTCTAAAACCTGACTGAAACTCTTCAAATAGACCATTCCTCTGCAGATGATCAGTTAGCTGTTTTACAACTACCCTTTCAAGAATTTTTGAGAGAAAAGGAAGCCCAAAACGTTGTACAGGTGAAGCCCTCGGCTTCACCTGTACAACAGTGGGTAATGAAGAGAGACCACAGTGTGTGCTGTGCCTCAAAGTGCTAGCTTCAGATAGCATGAATGCTAAACAAGCTAAAGCGCCGCTTAGAGACCTTACATCCTGCACACACACAGAAGCCTGTGGAGTTCTTCAGGAAGAAACTACTCAGCTGTCGTGCACAACAGAATACGTTTACAAACGCAGCTGTTTCTACATCAAATGCACAACTTGCCTCTCATAAAGTAGCCTACAGAGTTGCAAAATGTAAAAAACCACACACCATTGCTGAGGAATTAATATTGCCTGCAGCTATTGATATGGTTTCCACGATGACTGAGGAAACAACTGCCAATAAACTAAAGACTATCCCTCTATCAAACAATACCATTGCAAGGCGCATCTATGACATGTCAAAAGATATGGAGGAGCAGCTCAATGACAACCGTTTTGCTCTGTAGGTGGACGAAGCCATGGATAGCAACAAGGACTGTTTATTAATAACATATGTCAGATTCATCGACAGTGAGGATTTCAGGGAGAATTTGCCTTTCTGTAAACCTGTAAAAAAACAGAGCCACTGCAGATGAGTTGTTTAACATTGACACTTACTCATTGACACTTACTTAAAGATGCTGATTTAAAATGGAAGGACTGTGTGGGAATCTGCACAGACGACGCTCAAGCAATGGCTGGGAGACAGGGAGGGCTGCAGGCGCTCATCAAACGCATCTCCCGAACGTGCAGTGGACACACTGCGTGATATACCAAGAGGTGCTTGCTTCTAAACAGCTGAGTCCTGAGGTGAATGATGTTATGACTGACGTTATTGCCACAGTAAACTTCATCAAAACGCGACCTGCCAAAGCCTGGATTTTCTCTGCATTGCGTGAGGAGATTGAGCTCCGACCACACAGCTATACTGTTCCACAGCGAGTCCTGGTGGCTGTCACGGGGAAGGTTTTGTCCGGGGTGTTTGAATTGGGGGATGTAGTGAGCTTGCCCACAAGTTTAAAGATAACAACTTCCTCATGAAGCTTGCATACCTGAGTGACATGTTTCAAAAACTTAATGAACTTAATCTGCAGATGCAGGGCACTAAGACATACCTCCCACAGCTGGCATATACAACCCCTGGCAATAATAATGGAATCACCGGCCTCGGAAGATGTTCATTCAGTTGTTTAATTTTGTAGAAAAAAAACAGATCACAGACATGACACAAAACTAAAGTAATTTTAAATGGCAACTTTCTGGCTTTAAGAAACACTATAAAAAATCAGGAAAAATAATTGTGGCAGTCAGTAACGGTTACTTTTTTAGACCAAGCAGAGGGAAAAAAAATATGGACTCACTCAATTCTGAGGAATAAATTATGAATCACCCTGTAAATTTTCATCCCCAAAACTAACACCTGCGTCAAATCAGATCTGCTCGTTAGTCTGCATCTAAAAAGGAGTGATCACACCTTGGAGAGCTGTTGCACCAAGTGGACTGACATGAATCATGGCTCCAACACGAGAGATGTCAATTGAAACAAAGGAGAGGATTATCAAACTCATAAAAGAGGGTAAATCATCACGCAATGTTGCAAAAGATGTTGGTTGTTCACAGTCAGCTGTGTCTAAACTCTGGACCAAATACAAACAACATGGGAAGGTTGTTAAAGGCAAACATACTGGTAGACCAAGGAAGCCATCAAAGCGTCAACATAGAAAACTTAAAGCAATATGTCTCAAAAATTGAAAATACACAACAAAACAAATGAGGAACGAATGGGAGGAAACTGGAGTCAACGTCTGTGACCGAACTGTAAGAAACCGCTTAAAGGAAATGGGATTTACATAACAGAAAATGTAAACGAAAGCCATCATTAACACATAAACAGAAAAAAAACAAGGTTACAATGGGCTAAGGAAAAGCAATCGTGGACTGTGGATGACTGGATGAAAGTCATATTCAGTGATGAATCTCGAATCTGCATTGGGCAAGGTGATGATGCTGGAACTTTTATTTGGTGCCGTCCCAATGAGATTTATAAAGATGATAAAGTCCGGATCTTAATCCAATTGAAAATCTTTGGTGGAAGTTGAAGAAAATGGTCCATGACAAGGCTCCAACCTGCAAAGCTGATCTGGCAACAGCAATCAGAGAAAGTTGGAGCCAGATTGATGAAGAGTACTGTTTGTCACTCATTAAGTCCATGCCTCAGAGACTACAAGCTGTTATAAAAGCCAGAGGTGGTGCAACAAAATACTAGTGATGTGTTGGAGCGTTCTTTTGTTTTTCATGATTCCATAATTTTTTCCTCAGAATTGAGTGATTCCATAATTTTTTCCCTCTGCTTGGTCTAAAAAAGTAACCGTTACTGACTGCCACAATTTTTTTCCTGATTTCTTATAGTGTTTCTTAAAGCCAGAAAGTTGCCATTTGAAATGACTTTAGTTTTATGTCATGTCTGTGATCTGGTTTTTTTCTGCAAAATTAAACAACTGAATGAACATCCTCTGAAGCCGGTGATTCCATAATTTTTGCCAGGGGTTGTAAAATCACATCACTCACAAGAAAATTAGGGATGTGGGAGCAGTGAGTTACAGGGGGGAATATAGACTCATTTGAAAGCTTGAAGTCATTCATTGATTCGAACAAACTGCAGAACACTGTGATCCCATGCATGAAAAATCACATCTCTGCCCTTAAAACACATTTCCAAAAGTATTTTCCAGTGCAAGATTCATCAAAATATGACCGGATCAGAGACCCCTTCAGTGCAACTCCAGCTGATGACTTTAGCACAGCAGAGGAAGAGCAGTTCATTGTCACCTCAGATTCAAGGATGCGACTGGAGTTCAAGTCCAAGACATTGTCTGCATTTTGGATTGGAGTGGAGGAGTACCCACTGCTGGCAGGAGAGCCTTGACCAGATATCAATTTCAATTATATAGCGTCAAATCACAACAGAGTTGCCTCAAGGCACTTCACACAAGTAAGGTCTAACCTTACTAACCCCCAGAGTAACAGTGGTAAGGAAAAACTCCCTCTGAGGAAGAAACCTCAAGCAGACCAGACTCAAAGGGGTGACCCTCTACTTGGGCCATGCTACAGGCATAAATTATAGAACAATTCACAAAACGAATATACAGGAAATGCTGTTGGTGCACAGGACAGGATGGTCTCCAGCACAAATACAACTCCCATCTCTGGATGGAGCTGCAGCTTAAACAGAGAGGAAAAAACAATCAGGCATCAGAAAGACAAGAACTACTGTAGAATTTGCCAGCATTAAACAAGAAAACAGAAGAAATACTAAGGTGATTGCCGGCCACAGAATTTAGGTAAAGTTGAGGCCACAGCCCTCTCCAATTACTAATAAATGAATTAAAAGAGGAAAAAGCATAAAACAAAACTGTACCAGTATGCTAGCCATACAAAATGGAAAATAAGTGACTCTTAAGTCTGAACTTGAAAGTCTCCACAGAATGTGATTGTTTAATTGACGCTGGGAGATCATTCCATAGAGCAGGGGCACGATAAGAGAAAGCTCTATGACCTGCAGACTTCTTATTCACCCTAGGGACGCAAAGTAGTCCTGTACCCTGAGAACGCAAAGCCTGGGCCGGTACGTAAGATTTAATTAGGTCAGCTAGGTAGGGAGCAATTTTATAGACGAGTAGCAGAACCTTAAAATCTGATCTCACTGGGACAGGAAGCCAGTGAAGAGATGCCAAAATGGGTGTAATGTGGTCGAACTTTCTGCTTTGTGTCAAAAGTCTGGCTGCAGCATTTTGAACCAATTGGAGAGCCCTAATGCTGGACTGCGGTAAACCAGAAAACAGAACATTGCAGTAGTCTAATCTACGAGTAGAAGAGATAAACGCATGGATCGGGGTCTCAACATCAGCCATAGATAGGATGGGACGAATCTTCGCTATATTTCGCAGGTGGAAGAAAGCAGTCCTCGTAATATTTCTAATGTGGAGGTCAAAGGACAATGTAGGATCAAAAATTACCCCAAGGTCCCTCAGTTTGTCAGTGTGATGTATGACACACGAGCCTAGGCTAAGCGTTAACTGGTCAAATTGATGCAGATATCTCAGTGGATCAAGAACCATCATTTCAGTCTTATCAGAGTTTAAAAGTAGGAAGTTTCTAGACATCCAGCTTCTCACTGATGCAAGGCAATCTCCTAAGGATTTTATATGAACGAGATTACCAGCAGTTATCAGCATGTATAACTGAGTATCATCAGCATAGCAGTGAAAGGTAATCCCAAAATGCCGCAATATGTGCCTAAGGGGTGCTATATAAAGGGAGGGCAGGGGGCCTAAAACGAACACCTGTGGAACCCCAAATTTCATGTCACTAAGGTTAGAGGTAATGTTACTGTACAAAACACAGTGAGAACTGGTCAGATATGACATTTCATTTTTGCGGTGCTGCGTTTAGCAACTCATTGGCTGCCAAGTATCGGCTTCATGCGCTGTGCGATGCATAGAGACGGAGATAGATGCTGCTTGCAGCTGCAAATTGTCTATCTCCATCACATTCCTTCATTAAATAATCCAGACCACCTCCTGTATCTGTAGCTGCTGTTACATTCAGAAATTAATGGTTCATTTTACAGATTAAAGGCTTTGACAGGGGTAGGGAAAACCACTGGTCCAAGGTCACAGACCAGTTATTTTTGGTCTGTGTCTAGTCGATATTTTCCCCTTGTAAACCAATGTCTAGGTAAAAATCTTGTCAGTCTTGTGATTAAAAGTGTTCACAATTCCGATTTTTTTTTTTTTTTTTTTTCAAACTTGCGCCTTAAATAGTTGAGCCATTTCGCAATAACAGAATTTTGGATAACAAGCCTTCCAGCCTCGATTTGGACAGTCAGTTTTCGAAAAACACGGTCAAAAAAGCTGTGGATGACTTGCTTAAGTTGTCTAAAATGCAGTGTTTTTCAAACGAGTTCTTTGTGTGTCTGTGTATGCGGAGCTGGTGCTCATACAGGCAGGGAGAGTGTGGGGTGGGGGGGCTGAACAGAGCAGTGTCTAAATGCACAGGTTCTCACATTAAGCAGGTGAGAAATCTAAACTTTAATAAGCTTTTATTTTTTTTAAGTATTTATTTTAGTTTGAGAGTTAATGTAGTTGTTTTATGTTCAAGCACAAAACATGACTGAGGAGGAGAATAAAGCTGGATGAATTCCATCATCACACTAAAATGTACTCCAGTCAGAGTAAAAATACAAGCTGCTAATTTGTTTCAGAGTTATTAGGCTGCAGCTATATGTTTTATTTCAAAGTTACCTCTTATTTAAAAAAAAAAACATGGGTAATAAATTCAGCCTGCTTTGTTCTGTTCAGTTTATATCAGTGTTCCTGCACACGTCTGTGTATTGTTTCCTTCTTTATAAGACTTTGGTGTTTACATTCATTTCAGAAATGCAACAGAAAACAGCCACAAATTAGAAAAGGTTGGGACTGTATGTAAAATGAAGATAAACATAAAAATGCTGCACTGTTCCCAGTTTCTCCACTCAAACCCACAGGAGCCAAAGTTATTCCAGAGTTGTCTTGATGGCTTCCCTCAGTTTTCTCCTTCCAGCGTGGTCATTTAGTTTTTGAGAACTGCCGACCTGACAGATTTACCATAAAGTACCACACTGTTTGTATTTCTGAATGATTGATGTAAATGAAGTCTAAGAACTATTCAGTGACTTGGAAATGTTCTTGTTTTCATCCCCTGGCATTTCTCAAGAAAACTGGCTGCAAAAATGATTAATTAATTCTTATATTTAGAATAAACTGCCCTGTCCCAACCTTTTTTTATTTCTTGGAACACGCTGCAGGCCTTAAATTGTAGGAATGGATATATATTAAAAAAGTAAAATAAAGCTGACCACACAAAACATGAAATATGTTTGTTTCATAGTACAGTCTGCAGTAAATAGAAGTCAAAGAAAATGTCAGGACCATTGTGGGTTCCATTTGCCTCGTTGAATGGTATGTTCCAGCTTTCACCTCATGAAGTATTCGTACCATTGAAAGAATGTAGAAACATTCCTTATTTGTTTTATATAACGGCTAAAATAGATCCTTGTCATTTGATATTTTATTAATTTATAAACAACAGAAAAGGGCCTTACATTTTGGTGTTCCACTTCTGCTAAAGTCCAACACAAGCTCTAGTCCAAATTGTAACGTGTAGTCCGGTGATGCTGTGCAATGACTTTGTACTTCCCAAAAAAAAAAAAAAAGCAAATCCACTCTGCTGTAAGTCATCTGTGTGCATGAAGAGCTGTTCAGATGAAAATCTGATGATTTTTTTTTTTTTTTTTTTTTTTTGCTGGACTGAGGGACGAGTACTGTCAGTTAGCTCAATTAAATCGTCTTCGCTTGTGTCGTTCGGTCACACAAAAGGGATGCACTTGCACACACAAAGAAAATCCACTCCGCTGTAAGTTGTCTGGGTGCATGAAGAGCTGTTGAGATGAAAAGCTGATGTGATTTTTTTTTTTTTTTTTTCTGGACTGAGGAACTAGCACTGTCAGTTAGCTCAGTTAAATTGTCTTTGCTTGTGTTGTTCGGTCACGCAAAAGGGACACACTTGTGTGCGCATGTACTACCAAAAAAGGACTGTGTATTTCCTCAGTGCAGCAAGAGAAAAAAACAGAAATTAGTCCAGATTTTCATTCTAACTTCCTGCTAACAGCCTCCAGATGGCTTAAGCCTGGGTCCCACCAAATAATGAAGGATGAATAATGAGCCACACAGCATGTTTTCTTTGCCAGAATTTTATTTGTGGATGACGGGACAAAAATGGCTCTTTTGACAGTAAAGGTTGCAGACCCCTGACCCATTCATAAAATTTTCATTATACTAGTCTGAGAAGCAATAGGTATCATTGTTGCCAAAAAAAAAAAAATCAGAGATATTATAGAGCTTACGTAGCAAGAATAGACATGTGGATTAAGTAACAAGAGTAAAGGCTGTTTGGGCTGAATAAGACGAGCACAAGGCCAGAATTACAGAAAAGCAAAGTATGAGGTGCATGGTACATTAACATGAAAGCAGAGGATCATGTAAAAAAAAAAAAAAAAAGAGAGTTTATAACTTTCAGCACAAAACGAATACGTTCTATCATGCTATAGATTTACAAATACATATTGATTGACTACATGCGCATGATGTGATGATTAATGCTACGCTGAGGCTCACCGTCGGAGGCTCTGAGCTTCCAAATACCTGGGGCCGCTACCGTAGACCAGGAGGGCTAGTAACAAATTTGGTGCTATTGGTCCTGACCAGTAGGCTCAAAAATATTTATCTAACCCTGTTTGTGTTATCAAAAAGCTCTTGTTTCCTCAACAGTAGAAAACACAGAGATGGTGTTTGAATCAAGGTGAGGGAGTGAGAGTAGAGTGCACTGGAGAGGGGGGAGTGTGTGAGAGACATGAGAAGAGGTTTTCACTCATTTTTGCACAAAAACAAAAGCTAATAGATTCATGGAATGTTTTTAAATTGTACAAACTGTTTACAGACAATCACATGATCATTTGTGTGAACAGTGTATTTAAGCTGTACACGCTCATTAAATAGGAGAGCAACGTAATGATCTTAAACGATCATTTTCAGCTCACAGCCTCATTTAAAGAGCAGGTTTTTAATGAAATTAGTCAACATTCAGCTCTTGTCAAATAAGACAATTATTAAAGGGGTTATAGTTTTTTTTTTGTTTTGTTTTTTTTTTTTTTTTTTAAGTAATGCAGTCCCACTCAAAAATGTTGAAAGAAAAAAGCTGCCAAGATAATGTAAAAACTCTGCCTGACTGGATTAAACTATAGTAACTTCCTTCAGCTGCTCCCTTGTTTGCACTCAGGGTTGCCACAACAAATCCAAGGTAGATCTGCATGTTGAATTGGCACAGGTTTTTACACTGGATGGCCTTCCTGAAGCAACTCCACATTACATGGCAGGGGTGTAAGGGTCATGTTGAAAGGTTCTGTCATTAGGGCAGCGAAGTCTCGTCTGAATCCTCTGTGATATCACGGGATTTGACCACTTATGGGGACAGCCGTTCCCGTTGTGTAATATATATATACACAGCATATCTTCACAAGGGAAAATAGTTTTGTTTTTGGCTGCAGTCACAGAAGCAGTCATGAAAAGTGCAGGTTTTTTTTTTTTTTTTTTTTAAGTTCCCAATGGAGAAGGGAAGACAAGTCAAATGTGAGAGGTCAAGTTGGTAAGTGTTAACCTACACAGCTAATCAGAGTAGCTGGAGTCTCTCGCCTGCGCAACCGCCTCGACACATTTGAGCGGCGGGTCATAAGCAAACTGCAACCCATGTCCACTTTCCACTGCATCATCACCTTTTCTTAACATTTTCATTTTCTTTGTGTATAATTTGCCCAAAAACATGGACAGTGCTGTGTTTCTGTTCCCAGAAGTAGAGAAATTACACCATATGCATCATATTTTACCCCTTTAGCGCCCGCCCTCAAACGAGACTGTGCTGCCCAGTTAAACATACTCTGCAAAATTTTAATGGCTTGTGTTAAGAGTGTGGTATACTAAATTTTGACACTTTTTTGTGCAAGCAGATATCAGCCTCAAATATCTATATCGGCCTCCAAACCTTGCAAATAATCGGTATCAGCCTTAAAAATCCATATTGGTTGACCCCTAGTTTAAATCGCTACCCCAAGTCAACACCCGGCTCTATTCTTTGTGTCATAGTTTGTTTCTTGGCACCCCAGTAGTACAGTTTAGCAAAATGAGATGCTGTTCAACTGATTGTGTGCTCCAACTCTTGTCTTCTGCAAACACATTTCTTAATGTAAAAGGATAAAAGAAGGTGGACTAACCTCTGGCAAGCGGTCTGTGTGCCCAGTGTTGTAAGAAAACAGCTGTCTTAATGCTGGCTTTTTTTATTCTTTATTATTTAATCAGGACTCTTGGGAGATGGTGGGAAAGAAGAAAGGGGTGTCAGGCCAGAAGGAGACAAGTCAAGCAGAGACCGGAGAGGAAGGAAAAGAAAACAGAGAGAAAGGAGGGGAGAAGGATATAGCACGTCGTCGAGGTGGAGCTCCACGTAAGAGTCGCGGATCCAGCAGGGGACGAGAGTGTAAGTGTGTGTGTGTGGGGGGGGTGTGTTTGTTTTGTGTGTTTTTGTCTTTACTGGAACTTACAAAGTTGACAGTCTCCCAATTTGGGAAACCTGTGCTATGCTATACTGTAAGCAAACATAACCAGAACCTGTGATGTAGATGAAGTGGCTGTGATCATTGATAGAACAGAAATTGTTTTTTAAATGTTGATCGGTGCTGATAATGCAGCATATAACTGAAACAATCCTTCAATAGGTGATGCAAGCACCAAATTTTGCACAAATACTCCTTAAACATTACTCTTTTGGAAAATAAAAAAAGGACTGGTCACTTGAATTTTCAGTAGGCCACCAGGTAGAGGTCAGTTGAAGAATTGCACAGGTGTCAAAATTGAAAAATGCTGCAATCATATTGAAACTGTACCACATTAATTGTCTGAACATTAAGATTCCAAAAAATTATGGTTTATCTGAATTCAGTGTTTGCATGCAGTGTAGTGTCAAAGACTCATGCATGAATTTCCCTTGATAATTCAAGTCCGGGGTCAAGAGAATGGCTTGGATGGTGGCAAAGCTGGAGTCACTGGACGAGGCACAGAGCGAGGCCGAAGGGGAAGAGGCAGAGGAAGAGGGACTGTTGGTAAGTTGTAATAACTAGAGTGATTGGGAAATTGTTGCTTTGGTAGTTAAACTAACAATCCAAAATAAACTGTCTCCCTAGGAGTATCTGGACGGCGGGGAGGCAGGTTTTCGGCACAGGGCATGGGGTAAGAGAGCACCTGCTTTGTCTAAATCCACAGTCTTTTGTTCCAATTTTACCTGTTGTCATGGACACCAGAGAGCAGAACTTCAGCCTATTGTGTGGCTTTATTCCAAAAGAGAGAGGACATGCAGTATGTTGGCGAATAGAAAAGAACATCACAGGTTTAAATACGAGGAAGGATTGCAAAGTTTTGAGCCTGGCTCAGAAAAAGTAGGTTGTGGTTCTCCTAGCTTTTGCATTCTGAGGAGTCAACATTTGTCAAATGTGGGTAATTTCAACTTACTGGGTACAATCTTGAGAATTGTTGGTTTCTCACAATGCAAAACATGGAGAACTACACCTGAGTTTATCTAGGTCAGGCTCAAAATTTCTCAATCACCCCTAGTATCTCTTTTCTGAGAGTGCATGGTCCCGCTGTTTGTGGAAATGTTCTCCTCCTCCTTCTTCGTCGTCTTCGCCCAGCAGTAGCCCAATTTCCACCGGCACCCTGTTGGGCAACAGCACCGGTGGCGGGTCTTTTAGAGTTGGGTTTTGATCGATTCATTCAATAGGGTGTCTGTTACCTAAATAGTCAAAGGTCTGTATCTCGGGTGTAGCATAACTATTATAACTGTGTTCTACTGCGTATTGGTAATGCCTATTGACGGGTTGGAACCTTACATGGTTAATTCAAATAGTAGGTTTTAAAGGAAAGGGCTGATGCATAGAGTAAAACTCAACTAAACAGTCATTGTACAAATCAGATACTTGTACTCACTGAACAAAAGCAAATGTATGTATGGGTTTCTATGTAATAAACACCGTATATACCGTATTTTGTATTAGGGATTTTCACTCACACTGGAAATATGTCTGGCCCCATCACAATGTATTTTCATTAAACTGCTTGCATATACTGGACAGAGCAATCTGGATGTGTCTAGTCGCAACAGAGGTACGAAATAAAGTTCAGCACTGACACTCGCCAATTTGAGGAAAATAGGTACCGTATTTCCTTGATTAAAAGCAGGGCGTTTACTTTTTTCAAATCGTGCTCAGACCCCGACACCTAAACGAGGCAAGCTTTTATTACAGGCCAGCGATTATTAACAACATGCTGCTTGCTGCCTGCGCTGTAATATGGTGTTAATTGTCACACATATCCCTGGGTGTGGCAAACCAAAAACAGCCGTTTTAGACCAGAGTCCTCTGTGTGGCTGTGAACCCTCCCCAGAGCCTAACGCGCACCTACTTTAATGACAGAAACAACAAAGGCTGTGATTGGTCACTCTTTCACTTTCACTCCTTCCTTTTCCGTTAAGTTTTTGCAGTGCACACGCTGATTACATTTCAATCATGAATCAAATATATTTGCCAGAAAAATCCTCAAATATGACCAACTTCACAACATGAAGCCAGAAAAAGACGCTCAAATTGATCTGCAATTGAAATGTACATACCGTAATGTTGGTTTGGAGGTTGATTGTATAAAGAAGTGGCGCTCGATGAGGGACAGATTGATCCAGAAAAGGCCATTGTTCCTGCAGTCACTGTTGAGTCACCCTCCAACACGATGGAGAGCTTTAAAAAAGGTCATGCGCACGTTGACATCATTGCATGGCCACAGAGTTACGGAGCTGTAGAAGCATAAATCGGGCTTTAGGTTTTTAAGGTACCACTCTGCAGTGAACTTAGGAAAAAAGAGTGACTCGACCAAATTATATCCTTTTAATGCACATGCACAGTGCCCGGTCATTGTTTAACCCTTTGGGGTCTAGAGTATAATTGGCTGTTTTTGACTGCTTTTGGTTTTACCTTCATAATTTACCTTAAACTGTTTTATACATATCTATTTTATACATATAGCAGATTTTGATTATTACACTGGTCAAAAAAAAAAAAAAAGAATTCAAGCATGGACTTTGAGAACTGATTTAGGGTAATTTTGGGGTGCTGAATCTGAGCTCAGATTTCCTCTATCACATCACTTTTTTTTTTTTTTTCTTTCTTCAATCTGCATGTTGCGTATTGATGGATTACGCAAAAGTTGCTCATTCACTCTTGGGTTTGATTCCACTAATCATGCACAAAAAACAGCCTCAAAAGCATAGCTTTTAAACCATGTACTCAAAATGTGAACAAGAGCCATAATATTGTTTGGGGCACCGAAGAGGTGTGCGAGACTGCAGCTTTTACTTCAATGCTTGATATGAGAAATATGTTTTCGTATCTCCAAAACGTGATGTGATTGGCAAAAACTAACACCAGATTTGGATTCAGCACCCCCAAATGACCCAAAATCCATTGAGAAACTCCATGCAAGAAAAATCGTGTTGGCCAGTGCTGTAGACGAAATTCGCTGGTTCACCTGAATCCATTATTTGCACGTTTTACTGTATTTTGTTTTCATTGCCATTTATAAACCTTAAATAAGCATTTTGTGCTTTGTTCAAAGTAGCATATGTGACGTGGCTTTCTCTATTGAGGTCAGGGGCTTGGTCACTTCCTCTCAAGAGGAGTGTGAATGTTTATTGCAGTTCTCACAGTATGGCTAATTGATTTGACTGTAGCATGTAATATGGCTGCCTATATCAACTTCATTAGTGACATTGCCTGGTGTGAACAAATCGTTCTTCTCTGTTTCTAATGTAGCTGGTCACACACGCTTTGCAATGCTGCTTAAATTCATTGTTGTTTTGTTTTGGGGTTTTTTTTTGTTTGTTTGTTTTTTGTTTTTTTGCTGGAAAGAAACTGAGGTACCCCAGAGCGGTGTAAAAATTTCTTTGCTGAGAGAAAATTTTGATGCTACATGAGAGTGACTGTAGAGATGAATCCATTCTGTCATTGCTGAGAACAAAGAAAAATGCACAGAAGTGTTATTCATTTTTTGAGGAGTGATATACTTCGGTGTGTGTGTGTGTGTGTGTGTGTGTGTGTGTGTGTGTGTGTGTGTGTGTGTGTGTGTGTGTGTGTGTGTGTGTGTGTGTGTGTGTGAGAGAGCACTCTTTCCAAACAAAAGTGGGAAGGTGATGGTCTAGTGGTTAAAGCGTTGGGCTTGAGTCCAGAGGATCCTCTGTTCAAATCCCAGCCTGACCGGAAAATCACTAAGGGCCCTTGGGCAAGGTTCTTTATCCCCTAGTTGCTCCTGGTGTGTAGTGAGTACCTTGTATGGCAGCACCCTCACCTCGGGGAGAATGTGAGGCATTATTTGTAAAGTGCTTTGAGCGTCTGATGCAGATGGAAAAATGCTATATAAATGCAGTCTATTTAAAAGTACATTGTCTTAGTTCTGATTAGAATATGATGCACATTTCGATGCAAGAGCTTTTTCTGAACTTCAGAAGCCTTATGTGCCTTTTCGTATCCTGCAATCACAGGATACGAGCTTGCTCTTTGTTTTTAGAGTTAAGAAGACGTCAACAGGTTTTAGAGCCTTTGGCTACTATGCTCCTACCTTATGGAACCGTTTGTCTGTTTATTAGAAACTCCACTTCAAAAGACGGTTGTTACATTGTTTGACTCATATGCATTGCATACTCTGCAAGTTCCTCATGTAGAACACCATGAAGAGCAAAGCCGTTAAATACGGGCATGCATCAGCTGTGACTAATCTATGGATAACACTGTGACAAGTGCCCAAAGGAAGGTGGACAAAGTGTTTAGGCTGAAATAAAATGTCTTTCCTAAAAAAAAAAAAAAAAACTCAAAGTCTGGATTTCAAAAAAGAAGAGGAAAAAAAAGGACGGAAAGAAAACTAAATGAGGGAGAGCAGCTGCTAACCAAATTCTTTGAAAAGAGAGGTGAGCTTGAAAGCTAGCTATATTGAGTTGGGGTGCCTGGGGACCAAATTGCACCATTTTTCTAGAAAATGGTGCAATTTGGTGCATTTTAACAGACGGGAATGCACCAAATTGCACCATTTTTCTAGAAAATGGTGCAATTTTGTCCCCCAGACCCCCCAACTCAATATTGCTCCCCCAACTTTAAAAAGGGTTCTGACTCCCAGGTGTGATCAAAGGTATACATTTAGACCTGGTTTGACTGCGTTAATAAAAAAAAAAAAAAAGAACATAAGTGTTGGGGGGGGGGGGGCACGTCTTCAGTATGGCTAGTACCTAGGGCCCAGAATTTGGTGCTATGCCCCTGCCAGGGACGGCACTGCTAGTGACATTTGTCAGCTAAACAACTTGCTCCATGTGATCAATGTCCTCCATGTCGACTTGACAGCGAGCGGAATGGAAGCGCCTCCTTTTTGATGAAGCTTTGGGGTGAATTAGTTTATCTACTCTCTGTCTATGCAATATAGCCCTCATATCTTCATTTTGTTATTCTGGTAGTGCAGCAGTAACCTTCAGTTAGGTAACCTTTTTTCTCCCCTTCAACATTTTCCTTTGACATACGTTCACACTCTTCCATGTCTCTTGCCTCATTTTAATTCAGGCTTTTCATTCCAAGGTAGTCCTTGTTTATCAGAAAATATTTGCTCATCTGAAAGATAAATAAATAAATCTAATATGATAACCATGCAGTACTTACAACACCTTACTAAACAAGTCTAAATAAGATTTATGATTTAAGATGTAGATTTATTAATCACTAAAGGTTGACTCACATTTACAAGACATTTATTAATTTTTTTTTCTGTGGCTCTGCTGGGAATTTCAACTAAATGATTTTGGTGGCTACCACTATTATAGAATGCCATCAAGGGACACATGGTTATCAAAACCACAATTTACTTGTTAAGGAGCGGGCATGTACTGCAGCTAAGCTCTTGTAGCATCACCGATTACGGGACGGATCTATGAGCACTTGAACTAATGGGCTTGGTATAGATTGCCCCTTAGCTTTGACTGTAGCTTATTCTTAACTAACCAGGTAATGTACGCTACCTGCCGCCATCCAGAAAGCATTTGTATTGGTGAGTGTGTGGAATTTCTTTCTGTGCATTTAAAATATGCGCTCTTATGTTGCTGACAGATAGGCAATATTACTTTGCTTGAAGGAAAATGTTATGGTTGAGAGGTTGCAGCCTTTTTTTGTTTTTGTTGAGATCAAAAACAGAGCACGGTTAAGGTGCTTACTGATTCTCGGTTGTATGTTATCTTCTCTGTATAGGCTAAACTACAACTCCAGTATGTATCAAAAAGAGTATCTGTATAGGAATCTTGTTTGGTGTATCAGATTGGTGAGATGGTACCGATCCATGTGGCAAATTTATTTAGAGCAGTGTGTGAGGCTGTCAACAGTTTCAGTATATCACTGAATTAAAGTAAAAATATTGTAAATTAGGGATGTCAGTCAGTCAGTTAAAGTCAGTCCGGTGTAATTAGTTTCTTTTGGCTTTTCTTGCTCTGGGTCGCGTAAGTTTAAAGCGAGATGCCTTTCCTGGTTCAACTCCAGGTTTAGGGAGGTGGTGGCGTAACAGCTTGCACGTTGGACTGGGACGCCAGCGATTCGGGTTCACTTCCCGATCACAGCCACACTCCCGACTGGCACTCTTAACATCATTGCTGGGGGGAGGAGTGACACGTGCCGTGGGCCCTTCTGGAAACAAACTTCGTGCTTTTGTTGGCTACCCATGTTAAATAAGAAACTCTTCTTCTTTACACCTTTTTGATAGTGATTGTATTGATTTAAATTGCCTTCAACAAGCTTTGATTTAACTCTGCCCCACTATAGAAAAAAAACAGCGACTATAAAAAAGGGTGCAGATTTTACATACACAATGTGTCTTGGGGACATAGAATAAATGGTATGTAATGTCTATTGATATGGATTCTGTTTAGAGCAATCTTTAGTGCAAGAGTGCCACACAGAGCTTTGCTTCATCTCGGGAGTTTATCTGCATTTATTTATTGGTTGATTCTGGCTGCAGAGAGATTTCAGTCAGAGCAAGTGGAAAAAGTGACAGTCCAGAGAGCTTGGTGGTCAGAGAATGCAATTGTCTTAACTGAAATGAAATGGTTAGATAAGAAAATGTTATTTTGTGACTGTTTCACAGCGATTAAGCTTTAAAATACAAACCTGGACACACAGAAGCAAAAGCTTCTTCCTTCTGCCTTTTTGTGGATGTGCATGTGCAGGAGCTGCCCAATGTGCATCCCCCAGGCCATTTATCAGAATCTGAATGGTTTCTACTTTAAGCCATCAAAATCTTTTTTTTTTTTTTTTTTTTTTTTGTGAATTTATTTGGATTCAGTCTTTGTTAAACCTGTCAGTCATGCATGTCTTGTCATTCAAGACTAACAAGCAAAGGTTTGTGTGGCCAAAGATCTGTATCTGTAGTTTAAATATTTGGTTAAAGGTGACATAATTAATGGGGCTATTTCACAGAGTGGTGTTCCTTCTTGTTTAATCCCGACGAGCAAATCAGGGCACATTTTAAAGCATCATAGTAACTTCTTCAGCCATCTTTGTCAGTCTTGAACAAACTTGATATACATAATAGTTAAGGCCATCATCTGTACCGGATTTGAAATTGGGATCCAATTTTTACACTGTTCAAAAATTTAATACAGATTTTTGAAATCGCTGATAGTATGTGGTAACTTACAGGTACTTATAGTCTTAATGACTTCAATCATGTTCAGACTTCTTTAACCGGGCTATTCGTAGTTTGATCATACTCCATTGGGGTAAAAAGCTTGAACAGAAGCAGCATTTGTTGTGGCTTTTGTTCAGAGTTGAACAGCTCGATCATGTCTGACCGAGGGCGCAGCTCCTTTCTTTCGTTATCGGGTGGGTTGCCAGGTCTGCACATTGTAAACTAGCCTGTTGCCAGGTCTGCACTTTGACAATCTGTTAAGGGCAAGCCAGAATAATCCGTTTAATGGAACAGCCTTGTAGTGCAATGTTAATTTGGATCTTCACAGCCCCGATGTTTAGTTAAATACCAAGCGATCCTGTACTTAATTCCACTGCAGAATTTCAGCAGTGTTTGGATTGACCAACTTGATTTTTCTGTGCTTAAGCTTAGTCCATGTTGTACTAATTTTGAAGGTCAGTAACAAAATGCCTTTTTTTTTTTTCTTTTTTTTTCTTAAACTGCATGGAATTCTCAAAATACGTTTTGGTGTCATATTTTCTAGAACTTTCAATCCTGCTGACTATGCTGAGCCAACCCAGACAGAAGAAAACTATGGAGGCGGCAGCACCTGGAACAACACGGGAACCATGGAGCTCGAGGAGGGAGCTCGTAAGTAAATTTAGAAAGAGACAATTGTCAAAAATATTTTGACATGTCTGTCATCAGTCACGGTCTGCTGTCAATTAAAATTACTTTAGCATTTCTTAAATTCCAAATGAAATTATTAAAATAAAGTAGTTTTATCACATTATATGTCTGTTGTTTTTAAGTCTTTATTGTATGGCACAATAAAAACCTCACCCATTTAGTCATTTTCAGAACTATTCATTATAGATTGCATGTTTTTACACTTATTATGCCACAGTATTCTTTTCAGTCATTTATTACAATACTAGTATAATACATTTTGATTGCTCTTCCCAAACAAAAGGAGGATTCCAAAGTATTGAGGTGGGCCCACAAAATCTGGTTTGGGACTGTAAGTCTGTACCACCTTTTTAAAAAAAATGAATTCGTTCACACACAGTGCTCTGTGAAAGATGCCGAAAATACTGTCTTTTCTGGAGTATTGTACCAGAGTATTATGTTGCATCTATCAAAACAAAGTGCATCTTGAACCGTGCATTTTGTTTTGTTACAGCCTTATTCCAAAATGGAGTAAATTAATTTTTTTCCCCTCAAACTTCTTCTCTTAACACCCCATAATGACAACATGAAAAATACAGGATAACATGAGCAATGCTAAATGAGTGTGTACACTGTAATGTATTAATTGGACTAGTTTAAAGGCCCTGTCACACCTTGACGATCAAGCCAGCGTATGCCGACAGCCTCGTTTCCGAGTGATTCGGCTTGGTACTGCACAGTGTGGTGCAGGTCAGAAACAGAGTAATTTAATATTTTATTTTGTCTTGGTGGATCATTTTTATCGCAACCAGAATGCTGATTAGTTCACTGATGGCTATGGTAAACGCTGCCGTGAATGAATGAAGCACTGTGACTCTTAAAAATTTTAAAGTGCCGGTCGTGGTCTGATCATGACCAGCGCCTTTAAGAGTTTAAAGAGTCACAGAGCTTCATTCATTCACAGCAGGCCGGGGCACCAGGTTGATCAGACGGGGGAACTGATCAAAGCACTGCTTGTGATCTGATCGGTGATACATTCAATAGGGGAAAATAGATGTGGTTTATGATGGGGCACGGTTCAATTCAACACCGTCCCCTGACGGGGAAAAAAAACGCAATAAATATAAAAAGGACACAAACTTTATATACATGGAGTATCCTGGCAACCCGGAATAAATGGCATATAAATCTGCCAGTACAGATTCTGCTTGGAGCGTTTGTTTCTGAAAGAGCACCATGTGGAGCCTAGCTCAATCACTGGAGTGTGGCTGTAGCTGCATTTTGTTGAAATTGTATGTAACTCACACACACAAATATTTTTGGCCCTCTAGCCAAAGAGAAGAATTTGGGCGCCTCTGTTTTTTAAGGAGGAAAAAAAATCTATAACATCCTCATGGCAGACGCTGTTGCTTCCACATCTTTTACAAGTACTAAAGGTCACTGTAAGTTCCATGAAATGTGTATGATTCCTGATAACATTATATCACAGACTGTTTGAGTCATGCTTGCTGTCTGTCTGTGTGCCGAACTACAACCCCTGACAAAAATTATGGAATCACCAGCCTCGGAGGATGTTCATTCAGTTGTTTAATTTTGTAGAAAAAAAGCAGATCACAGACATGACACAAAACTAAAGTCATTTCAAATGGCAACTTTCTGGCTTTAAGAAACACTACAAGAAATCAGGAAAAAAAATTGTGGCAGTCAGTAACGGTTACCAAGCAGAGGGGAAAAAAATATGGAATCACTCAATTCTGAGGAAAAAATTATGGAATCATGAAAAATAAAAGAACGCTCCAACACATCACTAGTATTTTGTTGCACCACCTCTGGCTTTTATAACAGCTTGCAGTCTCTGAGGCATGGACTCAATGAGTGACAAACACTACTCTTCATCAATCTGGCTCCAACTTTCTCTGATTGCTGTTGCCAGATCAGCTTTGCAGGTTGGAGCCTTGTCATGGACCATTTTCTTCAACTTCCACCAAAGATTTTCAATTGGATTAAGATCCGGACTATTTGCAGGCCATGACATTGACCCTATGTGTCTTTTTGCAAGGAATGTTTTCACAGTTTTCGCTCTATGGCAAGATGCATTATCATCTTGAAAAATGATTTCATCATCCCCAAACATCCTTTCAATTGATGAGATAAGAAAAGTGTCCAAAATATCAACATAAACTTGTGCATTTATTGATGATGTAATGACAGCCATCTCCCCAGTGCCTTTACCTGATATGCAGCCCCATATCATCAATGACTTTGGAAATTTACATGTTCTCTTCAGGCAGTCATCTTTATAAATCTCATTGGAACGGCACCAAACAAAAGTTCCAGCATCATCACCTTGCCCAGTTCAGATTCGAGATTCATCACTGAATGACTTTCATCTAGTCATCCACAGTCCACGATTGCTTTTCCTTAGCCCATTGTAACCTTGTTTTTTTCTGTTTATGTGTTAATGATGGCTTTTGTTTAGCTTTTCTGTATGTAAATCCCTTTTCCTTTAGGCGGTTTCTTACAGTTCGGTCACAGACGTTGACTCCAGTTTCCTCACATTCGTTCCTCATTTGTTTTGTTGTGCATTTTCAATTTTTGAGACATATTGCTTTAAGTTTTCTATGTTGACGCTTTGATGTCTTCCTTGGTCTACCAGTATGTTTGCCTTTAACAACCTTCCCATGTTGTTTGTATTTGGTCCAGAGTTTAGACACAGCTGACTGTGAACAACCAACATCTTTTGCAACATTGCGTGATGATTTACCCTCTTTTAAGAGTTTGATAATCCTCTCCTTTGTTTCAACTGACATTTCTCGTGTTGGAGCCATGATTCATGTCAGTCCACTTGGTGCAACAGCTCTCCAAGGTGTGATCACTCCTTTTTAGATGCAGACTAACTAGCAGGTCTGATTTGATGCAGGTGTTAGTTTTGGGGATGAAAATTTACAGGGTGATTCCATAATTTATTCCTCAGAATTGAGTGAGTCCATATTTTTTTTCCCTCTGCTTGGTCTGAAAAAGTAACCGTTACTGACTGCCACAATGTTTTTTTCCTGATTTCTTATAGTGTTTCTTAAAGCCAGAAAGTTGCCATTTGAAATGACTTTAGTTTTGTGTCATGTCTGTGATCTGCTTTTTTTCTACAAAATTAAACAACTGAATGAACATCCTCCGAGGCCGGTGATTCCATAATTATTGCCAGGGGTTGTAGATAACAGGTGAACACTATGAACCTGTTGTATCTGTTTCTGCTTTGTGGAGAAATTTATTGTTGTCACAACTTCAGAGGCCTGGAGTTTGCTGTTCTTGCATGGGGAGGGGAGGGGCTGAGGTGTAGGAGGTTCCCAGATTTTTTTTGGGGGGGGGAGACATTTAATATTGCAGGAGAAAATCCTACAATTTATCATTATTACTGTGGTTAAAACTGGGTATTTTTATTTTTTTTGGTCTAGTTTCCAGTTAGTTACAAAATTAAACAACTGAATGAACATCCTCCGAGGCCGGTGATTCCGTAATTATTGCCAGGGGTTGTATGAGATCAAGGAAATGTCTTATTTGAACAGCTTCCTTTTCAATTTTTAATGCATTATACAACGAATAATAGTGATTACAACTGTTCTTGCAATTTTTACTTGTTCCTGTGATGTCATAGCAAAATCAAAAATTGCCTACAACCATCACTACTTGCATTGCAACTTTTTATCCCCCAAGTATGAAATACGGGGGTTATAGCAGTCGGTGTGTCCGTTCATCCTTGCTTGTTAGCGCAATATCTCAAGAACCAGTTGACCAGTTTCATTCATATTTAGGATAAGTATGTACTTGGATGGTCCCCCAACACAAGTCGATTACAATGACCTTCGGGTCAATTTTAAGGTCATGGAAAGATATTCAATATATTGTTATTGCCACTCTTGTTACCGCAATATCTCAATTTAATTTATATTTAACATAAGAGTGTACTTGGGTGATCCCGGACACTTTGTGTTACTGGTTTGTGTGGACCGGGGTGGTGTATGTCATTTCCTGATGACTCTTGTTAGAAAAGCTGCCACATCATAAAATACAATGATGCAACAACCACCTCTCATAAAAAAAAGTGGGGAAAAAAATTTAAGTTATGCATACCATGTGAGAAAAGGAAAACTGGCTGTTTAATTCTACATTGCATATGAACATCAAAATCCATTAATTGAATGGGTTTTCTATCGAATGACAAGGGCTCTATCTCACTGAGTCCCAGGGACTCAGAATTTCCAAACCTTAAATCAAACCTTGAGAGAATTTAGCAGTTTGGGGTGGGGGTGAGAAGAATGTCCATGTCCTTTTTTATGTGGGACATTTTGCCAGTAGGTTTTGGCTGCTGGGGGTCAGTATTTCCTGCACTGATTGTGTACATTAAATTTCATCTCTTTTCCTGGGTCATGTCTGCTTGCCTTAATGCCAAAAGGGTTTTATATATTTATTCAGTGTTTATCTCTTGCTCTCCCTCTATTTTCAGGGTTGGAATACTCTGCAGGAGAGGGAACAAATTATCCACCCAAGTTTGATTCTGCACCTAGTAAATGTATGTTTACATGTCCCTTGTTTTATGTGTTTGTTCTGTTTGAAGCCTTCATTGTAGACTGAGTTACTCTTTTCTTTGACTCATAGGTGCCTGGAGGACTGCCACGGAGGAATGGGGCACTGAAGACTGGAATGAGGGTGATGTGAGTATCTCAAAGCTTTTCAGTTCTGTAAGATTTAAAGACCAACAGCACATCTAAAGAAAACCACTTAGAGCTGTGATGGCAGTTTCATGAATAGATTGTTCAGTGTCCTTTTAAAATAATTTTTGTTTATTTGTATTGCTTCAACTCTATCTATCTATCTATTTATTTATTTCCCTGTCTTTTGTAGCTTTCAGAGACCAAAATATTCACAGCTTCCAGTATGGCCACAATGGCTCTTCCTCAAGAGAATGTTACCATCACCAAAGGGCAGAGGTTGGTCCAATACACTATTTTAACATTCATATCAACCTGGCATTTAATTTGAAGGTTACCCTCATCACACACCCTCCCCCTTTCTTGGATTGCAGTGAAAGAAGGTACAGTCCTAGATCATTTCAGTCAATCTGAATGGATGATTCATCTGGGTCTGTTTAGTAAAAATGCCTTTTTACATGGATTTCATGATATTCAAGCCATTATGATGTTCCAGTGCTACACACCAGCACCTTTAAAGTATTGTGATAGTGATCAGCTGGAGTGAGGGTCTGAAATCTCTTCATATTGCTGAAATTTTGGATTAAATTCAAGGTTTTGTTTTTGTGTGTGTGTGTATAAATACATAGTGTGCAAGCATTATTTTTGTCATTTCTAAAGAACAATAGGGACTCCAAGTAGCATCTTGTGGCCAAATATCATTTTACAAGTGCACACAGATTCCTGAATAGTTTCCCCTGTAGAGCCAGCAATTTTAAATTGCATCTCTCAATAAAATAAAGCCTTGACAATGTCATATTTGTGTAGAATTGACCTTGCTGTACTCCTGGGCAAAACTCCACCATCCTCCTCTTCTGAGACTGAAAACCCCCCCATGGAAGCTTCCCAGCCCCCTTCTCTGTCCCAATCACTGGTCTTCAGTAACTCCAAACAAGGGGTACCGCTTTCGCAAACATCTTCAAGCTCCCCATATACCCAACACAGCATGGTGAGTCCATCCAAACTATTGTTGGTTTCATGCAACTCAACTCTTATATTCAAATGCACCCCTTCTGATGGTAGTTTTATTTGTTCTCTGCAGGGTTTTTGTTTGTTTTTGTTTTTTTTGGTGTTCTTTAACATTGTCAGTATTTTATCAGTGTGGACTATCAGTATTTTATCAGTGTGGACTATAATTTGTCAATAACAGTGAAATAGTTATTAGGCTTAGTCAAAACAAAACTGAATTTTACAGAACCTTATGAAAGGATTTGTGCTTGGTCTTTATTAGATTTTTTGGGGAGGATTAAAAAGAACGGGGTGGGGTTGATTCTTTGCTGAAGTATGAGCTCTTAATTTTGCAGAAGCACTGACAAACATGTCAACCTCACTGTTCAGTTCCTGCTAGTGAAATGCAAGTGTCAGTTCTCTGGTCCAGAAGTACTACCACGGGTGTGTTAGCTTGTGGCAGAGCAGGGAGAGATGGCAGATGTGTAGGTTTGGTGGTATTTGAGCACCAGGTTAAGAACCACTGGATTAAACTGGCAGGCTTATGACAGTAACACGGCTTTGACCATTCCTGGCAGGTCCATATTGTACAGTTGCTTCAGACAAGTTCCTTTAACAATATAGTTTGCAAACGGGCCTATAACGCTTTGTCTTTCATCCACTTTCCTCATTAAACAAGGGTAGAAATGGTTCTCATTTTGCTTGTGCATATTCAATAATTGAGACCACATGTACTGTATTGGCACTGCAGGTCAGCATGCTGAACAAGGGTTTTGGGGATGTCGGAGACCCTAAAGGAGGTAGCACTGGGACCACTGGCTCCCAGTTCCTGGAGCAGTATAAAACGGCCCAAGCATTGGCCCAACTAGCTGCCCAGCACTCACAGTCTGGATCTCCCAATACAAACCCTTCATCCTGGGACACCAGCGCCACGTCACTCGGACAGTATGGTGAGATGATGATCTGCTGTTGTCATTAGAGCGCCCAGATTCCATTCAGACAATTTAATGTTGTCGTTCTGCTTATACGGAGAGTGAAAATTATTTTAGAATTACTATTTTAAGACTAACTTATTTTGTTTTCCTCTGTGGTCCAGATATGAAGACTCAGCCAGAGTCCACAGTCCATGCTCCTTTTACAAAACGGCAGCCATACCAGGCGGCTACTTCAACCTCGTCCATGTTGGATGTTTTCCTGCAGGACAAAGGCTTGCCGCCTTCTTCTGTCTCATCAACCTCTTCCTTGCCCCAACAGACATCATCCTCACCCCATTTGGCCCCCCTGCCTTCTTCCTCTCTTCCAAAAATGACATCAGGCCCATCCTTAGGTCAACAGGTTTCTCCAGGTTCCTCTGATGCTCAGGGTTCCAGTCCACTGCCCCTGCAGCAGCACAAACTGAAAGTGCAGAAGAAGAGGACCTCGATTACAACAAAAGTAATAACTGTTGCAGAACTGTTTAAATGTCATATGTTATTTTGAATTCCTTAAAATGCATGGAAAACTGCGGTTGCACTGCAGCTGTTGACATTAAATTGCCTATTCCCTGTCAATGTGGTAGGTCGCTGTTGCACTTGCTGACCAAGTAATGTTTGTGAAGTTGACTGTGTGGGTCAAATCTGAGAATGACTGAACTATTCCTCAGATTCCAGCAATGGCAGTAGAAATGCCTGGCTCAGCGGACATCTCTGGTCTTAATCTTCAGTTTGGTGCGCTACAGTTTGGATCGGAACCAGTGCTACCAGAGTACGAGCCCACCTCTACTGCAACGCCACCAGCCAACCAGGTTCAGAACAGCCTCTACACTAGCCCCAACAGGTTGGTACCTCAAAAGAAACGTGAGCCATTTTAAGCTGCCTGACCATATAGTGGTTTTAGTCTGTCAGAAAAGTGTTGAGTGAGCACACACAAATGCTTTCTTCCCAGCAGTTTCAGCATTTTTAGTGGGGGGAGTGCTCCTGGAGATATGTTCCTATGACAATAAACAGCAAACAACTACCTTTTATAATGGACTGTGATAAAACAGTAAAGTAATTTTGTACAGATTTTCCACAGAGTGAAAATGGGTTTTAGTCACTTTATGGCACATCATTGATTATCCCCAATTCAGTTGCCGTTTAACTCAGAACTGCAGCATGCCCTTAAAGAACTCAAGCTTGATTGGCCAAATTGATGTTGTGTTGGTCTTGTCAATATCCCTACGCTCTATAGTGAGTCGACCCCCGCGCTTTCCAACTCTAGCCAAATGGACCTGTATGATCAGAGAACATCTCAGACTCGGCGCTATCCTCCCTCTGTTTCATCTTCTCCTCAAAAAGATATGCAGCCCAAGGTAAGGTCACGGTTGCCTCCTTTGAATTTAAATGCATTAAAATACTTAGTTTTGCATGGTGGTAATATCGTGGTCAGAAGAGGCAAATTATATCTGTTAATGTCATGTGAATTTGAACTAGTCCTGATTTCTGATGCACTTGTTTTGACTCCATTGTACCCTATTCATCACTGAAATATTTTTTTTAGAGACTAGTGCCTGAACTGCAGTATAGAATTTGTAAGGGCATAAAGTGCAGTTCGTCTGATACAGTTTCTCCATTCATTCATCCACTTTCTGTACCCACTTAATAAAAATTAAGGGTCCCAGGGGGCTGGACCTTATCCCAGCAGTCATACAGTGCATCCAGAAAGTATTAACAGCGCTTCACTTTTTCCACCTTTTGTTATGTTACAGCCTTATTTCAAAATGAAGTAAATTCATTTTTTCCCCCTACAAAGTACTACTCACAACACCCCATAATGACAACATGAAGCTTGTTTTTTTTTTCCCAAGTTATTAAAAATAGAAAACTAAGAAATCACATGTACATAAATATTCACAGCCTTTGCTTTATACAGTGAGGAAAATAAGTATTTGAACACCCTGCGGTTTTGCAATTTCTCCCACTTAAAAATCATGGAGTGGTCTGAAATTTTCATCTTAGGTGCATGTCCACTGTGAGACACATAATCTTAAAAAAAAAAAAAAAAAAAAAAAAATCAGGAAATTACAATGTATTTTTTTTTTTTTTTATCATTTATTTGTATGTTACTGCTGCAAATGAGTATTTGAACACCTAATAACCAGCAGGAATTCTGGCTCACACAGACCTGTTAATTTTTCTTTAAGAAGCCCTCTTATTCTGGACTCTTTACCTGTATTAATTGCACCTGTTTGAACTTGTTACCTGTATAAAAGACACCTGTTCACACACTCCAACCTGTCCACCATAGCCAAGACCAAAAAGCTGTCTAAGGACACCAGGGACAAAACTGTAGACCTGTACAAGGCTGGGATGGACTACAGGACAACAGGCAAGCAGCTTGGTAGAAGACAACAACTGTTATGATTATTTATTAGAAAGTGGAAGAAACACAGATGACTGTCAATCTCCCTCGGTCTGGGATTCCATGCAAGATCTCGCTTTGTGGGGTAACGATGATTCTGACAAAGCTCAGAACTACACAGGAGAACCTGGTCAATAACCTGAAGAGAGCTGGGACCACAGTCACAAAGATTACATTAGTAACACATGATGCTGTCATGGTTTAAAATCCTGCAGGGCAGCAAGTTCACCAGTGACCATCTGGATGATCCAGAGGAGGCATGGGAGAAGGTCATGTGGTCAGATGAGACCAGAATAGAACTTTTTGGAATCAACTCCACTTACCATGTTTAGAGGATGAGAACAACTCCAAGAAAACAATCCCAACCGTGAAGCATGGGGGTGGAAACATCATACTCTGGGGTTGCTCTTCTGCAGAGGGGGCAGGACGACTGCACCGTATTGAAGGGAGGACGGATGGGGTCATGTATTGCGAGATTTTGGCAAACAACCTCCTTCCCTCAGTAAGAGCATTGAAGATGGGTCATGGCTGGGTCTTCCAGCATGACGGTGACCCCAAACACACAGCCAGGGCAACTAAGGAGGGTCTCTGTAAGAAGAATTTCAAGGTCCTGGAGTGGTCTGGCCAGTCTCCAGACCTGAACTCAATAGGATTTGGAGAAAATCTGTATGGAGGAGTGGACCAAAATCCCTGCTGCAGTGTGTGCAAACCTGGTGAAAAACTACAGGAAATGTTTGACCTCTGTAATTGCAAACAAAGGCTACTGTACCAATCAACTGAATTTACCCCAGGTGGACTCCAGGAGGAAGCTGGAGCACCGGGGAACAGTTCCTTCAACCTTTTTTTTTTTTTTGTCATTCAATTATGGCTGCTGTGATACTCAAGTACTTAAAATGCTACACATAAAGTGCTTCATAAGAGCTCCACACCCTTCAGCGTTTTGTCAATAGATTGTTTCCATGGAAACTTACCATTCCTTTTCCTTGTTTGGTTTACAGAATGGTTTCAGTTCAATACAAGCATCACAGGCTGTGGAAGGTGAGTCTATAAATCACTGAAGCTGCCCATTTGCCAGTAACTGATCTGTTGCCTGTGTGCCACATGCCCCCCACCCCCAAGTTTCAGTTGTTGCAGAAATCTCTTTCTCTCTACAGCTGCAGCGGGCTCTGCAGTAGCGGTAAAGCCGGTCCCTGATTCGGTCACTCCGGCATCAGTCTCCAGCATGGGCACTTTAACAGACAGCAGTACAGGCCCTGCCTCCTTGTTATCCACATCCAATCAGACCTCTCTTAGTACTCTAGGGCACAGTGAAGACCTGCCCCCAAGCTCCATTCCCCCACCTCAGCACAATAAGTAAGATACAGCAGAATAAGTTTTATAATGAAATGGCTTCTTGAACTGGGAATTCTTGGGGGAATTGAGTATCAGTAATTGCAGTGTGATTTGGTGGTGAATGTTTCCTGAGTGCTCAACATGCGCTAACCCTTTCTGTCTCTACAGCGCCCTCCCATCACAACAGAATAGTCTTACTTCATCTTCAGTCCGCACATCCAACTCAAGTCTACTGGTGAGCCTTTTAGTATATTTCTGTAGCAGAGGCTGGTCCATGGACTTGTGTGTGCTTTCTCTCTTTTTTGGGGTTTATATGACTTCATTAAAAGAACAAGCCAGTCCTAATTAACCAGACCAAAAGCACAAGACTTCAATTATTGTGTGGCATACTCGGGCTGAGCATATTATCTGCTTTGATGTTTTACATGCAGCATTTCTCATAACAACGGATGCATTAGTTGTCCATTCACTGTAATGGAAATTTAATCTTATTTGTCTTGACCGCATCTGTCTTTCATCCTTCTGTCTCCACAGCATCCCAGTGTAGATGGTGACTCAAATCTGCACTCCTCGTCTTACCCTTCCTCTGCTTCAGTAGTACCGTCATCATCAGTGGCCTCTTCATCAGTGGCCTCTGCACCTGCACAGGCAACCTTAGGAACCCCTCAGGCTTCCCCGGTGGGATCTGCCACAGTTTCAGCCCCCTCTGGCCTCGGTCCCATCAACAGTCTGGCCATGAGTCTCAATGCTGGCACCATGGGGGCTCCAGCTGCAGCTGCTGCTACTGTTTCAGTCTCCACAGCATCTTCAAATATTCAATCTTCAGCTTCTTCGTCATCTACACGCAGCTCTGCAGCGTCCTCAGGTCAGACAGACAGGCGCAAGACATGTAGTTTGACATCTACTCCCTTTAGAACTGTTACACTCAAATGTTTTTGGGTTGAAACATGTTAAACAGCATAGCAGTTCTCTATGCTTAGCGCTAGAGCCCACCCCCTTTTCATCAGGGAGAAGCAACATCTTGCATTTTGCCTGTTTTGAATACCAATTTCCTGCAACTTCACCTTTACATCTTATCTACAATTACAAACTGAAGCGTTGTCCACATGGAAACGCATACAATCTTTATTGCATCCAACAACTTAACCAGCTGGTTCTAGTTAGTTCAACTCTTCAGTTTTAGGTGCACAGGTACATACAGTACATGGCAGGACTTTTACTCATTGAACTCATTGTCACCAACCAAACACTCCACCGTTAAAAATTGGTCCACTCTGCCTTCACTCCACATGCTTCATTTGGGACCACAGCAGCACGTCTCAGTCTGACTCTCTTCACCCAAAGCGATCAAAGGGAATAATGTGATTATTAACTATCAGATAACAAAGTAAAATCTCTTAAATCATTTCAAAGCCAGTTTTAAACAGAAACGAGGTGATAATCGGTGAGTCGCTACTGACTGTCCAAAGTGATGTAGGCGCAGCAGCACGTCAGACTTAGATGTGCTGCTCTGATCACTTCCCTCCTCTTTTATTGTGAAATAATGTTGAATTTATGTGGAAACGATTGTTGTACAAAAGATTCAGATATGTTGCTAAGATAGATGATGACTGGAGGCAGTTTGAAGCAGAAATGTGGTGATAATTGATGAATCACTACTGATGCTCAGAAATGACGCATGCGCAGTGAAGGCAGGGTGGACCGATTTTTAGAGGGGACCGTTCGGTTGGCAACATCGGGATTAACTAGTTTTGTGCTGAATGCTGAGCTGCGTGTGCCGCTCATTCCAGTGACGCTGCACATATGGGACTTGGGGGGCGTGCATGGATTTAGAGAATCAGGTTTCATTTATCCTAAATCAGTCAATCAGGAAAATGCTTCTGCTGCCTCAGGAACATCACGGAAATACATTGATTTTTGACCAGAGCTGGTTATAAATGAGCCTGAAAATTAACTTGCTGCATCGGGCACAAGAGGGGTGTGGAGCACTAGTCCAACAGCACTGTTCACTTGCCAGTGATGAGTGGGCAGGTGTTACTGTCAAGCCCTGCATGGAGCCTTTTGGGTTAGACAACCAAATTTGGGATGAGGGGAACATATTTTAACGTATCTTTTGACTTGCAGGGAAAGCTCCACCAAATCTGCCACCTGGAGTGCCCCCTCTGCTGCCCAACCCATACATCATGGCCCCTGGACTACTGCACGCATATCCAGTAAGTTCTTTGCAAACTTGCCACATGTGCTTTTTGTATTTGAAAATTGAAGCAAACTACTTTTATCATCAATTTTTTTTTTCCTCAGCCTCAAGTGTATGGCTATGATGACCTACAAATGCTGCAGACCAGAATACCTCTGGTAAGTTTTTATTTTTGTCACACTGTACTGAACATTTTTCTGTAACTTTTACATTAGTCAGAATAACATTTTGCATCTTCGTGTTCCTCCAGGATTATTACAGCATCCCTTTTGCGACACCCACGACAGCACTGACTGGCAGAGATGGCAGCCTAACAAGCAACCCTTATTCTGGTAAGCCATCTAATATTAATATGGGATTTGGCGCCTAAACGAGGCAGGTCTTAATTCAAGGCCAGCGATTATTAACAACATGCTGCTTGTTGCCTTCACTGTAATATGGTGTTAAGTTTCACACATATTCCTGAGTGTGAAAAACTCTTTACATCAGAGCCCTCTGCATGACTGCGAATCCTCCCTGTAGCCTTACGCGCACTTGCGAAATGACCGAAACCGTGAAGGCTATGTTTAAAGTTTTTGCAGTGTGCCCACCGATTACATTTCGATCACGGATCAAATACATTTGGCAGAAAAGTCTGCAAATATTACCTACATTACAACATGGAATCTACAAAGTCACTTAAATGACTTGCAATTCATGGAGGGAATTGTACGTATCATATCATTGGTTTGGAGGTTGATAATTGTATAAAGAAGTGGAGCTCATTGAGGGACAAATTCATCCAGAAAAAGCCACTGTTCTGCGGCAGATTGCATGAAAATGCCCACCAATGCAATAGAGAACTTCAAAAGGTTCACGCGCATGTCAGCCTCATTGCATGGCCGCAGAGTTCTGGAGTTGTAGAAGAATAAATCAGGCTTTAGGATTTTAAGGTACCACTCCGCATTGGGGGGGGTTGTGACTTGACCAAATGTAATCTTTTTAATGCACATAATGTCCAGCGCTTTTTTTTTTTTAAGGCAGAAGCTTATTGTTTCAAGGCGAAGTTTTCACCCGGCCATTAAATGAGGCAGGTCCCTATTCAGGGTCAGGCATTAATCAACAAAATACTAATTGGAGCTGGGGATTCCATATAGATCGCTCCGCACCTCCTGACTGCAACTAATCCTTTACGTACATATAGCGGATTGATTCCTAGGAGGGTCTTGTTGTTCTTGTGGGAAAAAAAAGTCATATGGTGATATGATGCCTGGTTTTCAAATCTGTCCTTTACAGGTGATTTGTCAAAGTTTGGAAGAGGTGATGCCTCTTCCCCGGCACCAGCCACTACGTTAGCCCAAACTCAGCAGAACCAGACCCAGACACATCACACCACCCAGCAGCCCTTCCTTAATCCTGCACTGCCACCAGGCTACAGCTACACAAGCCTCCCGTACTACACTGGTATGCCAGGCCTGCCCAATACCTTTCAATATGGACCTGCTGTGTTCCCGGTGAGTGTTTGTGGTTTTCCACATACAAGATGCTTCTTCTTTGGATTGCAGAGTAGTTTTCAGATCATGTGCTATCACGTCAAACTACTGGTCATCCACATTTTATGACGTTATAAGCAATTATCATGTCTAGGGATGGGTATTGATAAGATTATATCCATATCGATGCCGTTATCAATTCCGCTTATCGATCTGATTCCCTTATCGATACCTCTTGTGAATTTTCTGTGTACTAAAAGTAGGCTTTACAGGTTTTCTATGTCAACATTTTAAATTGGTCACTGGATCCTTGATCTCTGGACATAAATAAATAAAATCTGTAGTTTTTGTCAAAAGCATTTCCTTTCAGACATCTTGGCATGAATGTATGTCCATACCTCTGAGCTGAGCTCAGCCAGCTGCTGTACATTAGCACAGAACATCTCATTTTGGGAGGGGGGAAAAAAAAAATTTTTTTTTGATCGATTGCAGTTTGTTTTACAACATTTGGAAAGGGGTGTCAATTGATTTAAACGGCATTTCGCTTTGAATTTATTAATTCCGACTGGACTCTATCGTTCTAACTTGACTCGGCAGAGAGCCGCGCAGCGTTTGGAGTTGTGTGACCAGACCGGAGGACAATTCTTGTTTATTTCTCGCAACAAGACAGGAGTCCCTGTTAGAGACTTTAATCTGCACAAAAGTGACTCACTATTGACATATTCAGGGATGAAAGTGGTGGGGAAAAAACAAACAAACCGTAACCCGAAATTACCCACCGCCCGCACGAAAGTGTTTGAATTCTAGAAGCTCTGAAATGCAATCTGGGACTATTCCAGACAATAAACTGCAGTGAGTGCAGCATCCATTTTGGTGAGAAAAATAACAACTTTCCTTATTCAAATTCATTACAGTAGTATTCTGCTGTTACTAGGATGCAGCAGTTTTCTAGCTTGGCAGATAGTTCTAGAGCAGGGGTGGGCAATCATGTGCCATAAAGGGCCGAGACACTGCAGGTTTTCCGTGCAACCAGTCACCTCAGCAGGTGATTTCATTAATGATCAGGTGTCTCAGCAGGTGATTTCATTGACAACCAGGTGTTTATGTTCAGAGGAGAAGCTCATCAGCAACCCACCTGCTGAGGTGAATGGTTGCATGGAAAACCTGCAGTGTCTCGGCCCTCGATGCCCACTCCTGTTCTAGAGGAAATCACTGAAGAAATTAACAAATTGAAAATATGGTTTGACCGAAACAAATCGTCATTAAACTTAAATAAAACAGGGATGAAGTGGAGATGTAAGAGTCATTAGGTGTTCACAGGAAACAGATATTTATTTATGTTCATTGTTAGTTGATTTTAATTTTTCTGTTTTGTTTTATCACGTTCTTTTTGTCTCTTTCTCTAAAATTGTATTGTAGCATTTAGTTATTACTGTTATTGTTGTTGTTGCTGTTATTATTATATAAATAAAAATAATTTTAAAAAATACAATTTGTAATACATTTGACTCTTTTACAACAAACGCTGAGCCATTACCTATACAGAAAACAAATGCACACAAAAGTGATGAGATGCAAACAGCTTAATGCTAACTTTAACATTGAAACACCATAGACATGCTAACACGGTAGCATTGGTCCCGTTTTTAAGTTATAAAATGCTGTTTCAGAAGACCATAACAGGTCGGTTTAACATAAAAAAAGGTAACCATTACTCACAGACATATGCTCTTTAGGGTTTTAGCGGGGAAAAATTAAGATAAAACTAAATAAAACAAAGAACCAACGAAGCAGCAGATCGAAGCACTGCTTCGTTGACTCAAGGTTCAAAGAAAAATCGCACTGCAGAAATGGTTGATTACAGACCCGCTGCACGGTCTGTAATCAATGTAGAGAAATTATCATTTTTCTGACAAACACCCCCAAAAAGAACGGCCACTCTGAAGGACCGATAACTGAATCGTTAAGCAAAAAGGCTATTGATGTCGGTGGATCGAATCATTTCTTAACGATACCCGAAAAGAACCGGTTCCCAATACCCATCCCTAATCATGTCATTTCAAGCTTCATGTTAGTCACTGAAAACTACCACAGACTTTAGTAGTTGATTTTTAAATCTGCCAGTTGAAGAAAGTAGCCTTCCTTCATTAAACCTTTATGATCTGTTACTGAATTGACCAGTCTCATCTATATTGTTTTATGTGTTTATGTAAAAGATATCAGACATTAAAAAAAAAAAAAATACTTTCAGGCGCTACATCCCCAAGTGGCTACACATTTTAATTTGTGATTGAAACAATTAATGCTGGTAATATTAACTTTACAAACAGAGGATGGGCTGGTGGAGATGGTTTTTGCATGCCTAAGGCGGGGGTGGGGGGCAGGTCATCAAACGTTTTCAGTTTGGGCACTGTTACGGAATACTTTATCAAATGAAGTTTGACAGTCAAGTTGTGTTTAGGTTTTTAAAAGTAGACTTGAGTCTTCTCATCTTTTGTGTTTTGTTTTTGAATCTGTGTGAATTATATTGTTGCTTTTAAATGTTCTTTTTATTGTATTTTATTTTGTGCGGCACTTTATGTGGCATGACATCACAAACCAAAAAGCAGGGCTGCAACAAATGATTATTTGGATCATCGATGAATCTGATGGGGTCTCGACACGGTTAATCGGATTAGCGGGAAATTTTTTTTAAATGTGCCAAGGAAACAGTTTTTCTCTCCTTCCATTTATTTAACAACAGAACATTATTTGAAAACTTAAAATACTTGAAAATCAACAAATCATCAAATGTCCCTTGGCTGTTGAAATATAAAATAATAAAAAATAAAACAGTTTATAATAAAGAACAAAAATAATTATGCTTTATCAAAGTGCTGAGTTGCCGTAAAACAACATTGAAACATATAAATGTTGTAAAATATATGGTGAAAAAAGAGGTATTTTTGTTGCTGCAAATGAGCAATTAGCATAACCAGTTAACCATAAAACCTAAATCAAAAACTGTAGCCTGACTCATATGTGCAACATTCTCTGTATAACTTCTAAACTATGTGGTCATTTCACAGTGACGTGACTCATGTCTTTCTCTAAAATTGTATTGTAGCATTATTAGTTATTATTACTATTATTATTGTTGCTATTATTATTAATATATGAATAAAATAAATTAAAAAAAATATCTGTAATACATTTGACTCTTTTACGACAACAAACGCTGAGCCATTAATTATTATACAGAAAACAAATGCACAAACATGCTGAAATCCAGCAGCTTAATGCTAACATTAACATTGAAAACGCCATAGACATGCTAATGCATTAGCATTGTTGTTAGCATAAAATACATCTATCAACTGTTTCAGAAGACCATAACAAGTCAGTTTAACATAAAAGTAAATATTCCTCACAGACATATGCTCTTTAGGGTTTTAGTGGGGAAAAATTAAGATAAAGTGAAATAAAACAAATGAAACCAACGAAGCAGCAGCTCGAAGCACTCCGTCATTGGTTCAAGATTCAAAGAAAAGCTCGGTTGATTATATGGAAGAAACGAAACATTTGCATTAAAACAAAGTTATTTAGCAACTAATCGATGACTAAATTAGTTGGCAACTATTTTAATAATCAATTTTAATCGATTAACTCGATTAGTTGTTTCAGCTCTGCCAAAAAGCTGTCATACTGGAGAGGCCAAGCTCTTCTTGGTGAACAAAGTGAAACCAGTGTTTATTAAAAAACAAAAGTTGCAACCATGTTTGTACCCTGGTGGACACCAGTGTAACAATCACCTTTGTGTGACCTCATGTCCTCCTGAGACGATTAAGGCAGGAGTACTGGAGTTTGTAAGCAGTGGAGCAGACAAGATTGAGACTGTCCCTACACTGTGGTTGGGGCAGTCTACAAGCTAATGTGCCTCCTTGACAACTCTGTGGACATGTTTGCGGCTTGAGATAATGATGGTCTCAATCCATCTGCTTCCACTCCCATCGATTGGTCTCCTCTTTGACTGAAGCAATGTTACAAGAAATTTTAGAAGATCCACATGAAGCTTTATTTCCTTAAAGCATGGGGGGTATTTATTTGGGTAGTGTTTTATATGATTTACAATGTGCGTGTCTCTGGTATGGCTGACCTGTGCCTTTGCTGGTTTAGAGTATAAACTGTTATGTTATAAATGTTTAAGGGTCAACTCATATTGCTGTGGCTGTTGACTGTCCACCAGTAGTTGTTGTTGTCTGACTATCATGCTAGCTGTTCGCTGCTTTTAGTTGCCTCACTCATTTATGCAGAGAGACACTGATTCTCAAACTGCAGGAAATGCAGTGTTCTGAACATATATCATATGAAATGTTGAATATGAATTTAGAAGTTTGGATTCCAGTATGTTTTTTGTGTTCGCCAAGTTTTGACTGAAAGGAATTCTAAATTACTTTTATTCCCTTTTGTTGTCCAGGTGGCTCCTACCTCGTCAAAGCAGCACGGTGTGAATGTTGGCGTCAATGCCTCAGCCACACCCTTCCAGCAGGCTAGTGGTTACGGTTCCCATGGATACAGCACTGGTGAGACACCAAAAGATACTCTTCAGCACTGCCCATTAAAACATGTTGAGAGGGGTCACGTAGGTCCGGCTCCACTTCCAGATAAGTGTCAGTCCTCACCATGAACATGTTGGTTGCTCACTGAAGTGGAGTGCATATTTCCCTTGAGTTCGACGGCATTGGCAAGCACAAACTTGATGCTTGTGTGAAGGTGTGTGTTTTTGTGTGCAGTTGTGAAGACGTTCTTGTATGCTGGTCCTCGCTAGAACACTTGAGCTGAAAAGTTGAAACATTTTGAGTATGATTGATTGGATTTGGCTCTATCCAGTCATCTCAAGAAAGCATAGCATAATGCTTCTGCATCTTTTCCACCATTATCTTTGCTCATGCACACATGAAGGTATTCTTCACATGAAATGTGGTATTTCATACCTCAGCAACTGTTACCGTTTCAAAAGAGACATCTGACCCCTTTCTCTAATGTCTCTCCGTGGCACACTGTGCAAGTCCTGTTTTAAGCTGAATGGGAAACTGAAGAGACTCAGACGGTGGCTAAAATAATGGATTGGTTGTATTCTTCCAGGCCTTGATTTTTTTTTTTTTTTTGTGCTTAAGGAAAGTTTTTGCCCCAGAGCTTTACCATCAGTCTCATGTCTTGCTCACGCCTCCAGTAAATGGTTTATCAGTCATCTTACATTTCTTAACATCAATCTTCTTCCCCCCCCAATTTCTTTGAGGTTTATTTTCCTCTCCCTTCTCAGGGATCTGTTCATCAGCAAGCTTTCTTTTAGCCTCCTTATCACTTTATTTTCTTTTCGGGGGTGCTGTGTATTTTCTATGCTTGTTATATCCACATTTAGCCACCACACATGCAAAAACCTTTGTTCTAAGCTGCACATTCTGCTGCTTTCTGCAAACACCCCACGAGAGCCCTCACTCCTCCTGCGCGCGCACACACACACACACACACACACATCCCCTGCCTGCCCCCTCACCGCTCCTCTCCTCCCCTCAGACTTGTGTCAGATAGTACTTGCAGATGATGCCTGGTGTTGTTTCTGACCTGCTTGTTGTGGCCTATGGGCAGGTTTTGCTGAGTAAAGACAATGCAGTTGGTGTCAAAGTTCAGATAATTATAGCAGGTGTTCAGATGTCTGTCTGTTCGACAACTTGACACCATCCGCATTATCACGAGTCTGTAAAAACCTGTCCATGCGGTATGCAGTTCAAAACAAACACTTTCAATTATTTGCAAATACTATGTGGGTCGGGTCTACCTTCCCTGCCTGGTGTGTCTAACGCTGTGGGCTGCGGCTGTGTGTCTGACTGTTGCAGGCTATGAGGATGTGGGCCAGGCTTCAGGGAGTGGGGATTTCTGTAAGGGCGGATACGGCACTGCCGTGGCCGCTGCCGCTTCTGCACAAAACAAGCCAGCCAGCTCTGTCACCGGGCCTGGAGTCGGTGAGTGCATCCACATGCCAAATTAAGCGTAAAAAGAAAAGGGGGGGGGGGACAAAAAACACACACCGACCCTCCCGCCTTCCTCTGTGTCACCAGCCGTCCTTTTCTCC